>NC_081186.1:4748513-5051013 GCF_029867415.1 Vicia villosa
TGGGAGTCGTCCAGCTTGAGGGTTTTGAAGAGATGGGAGTACATGATGTCGACTGAGCTTCCCTCTTCAATCAAGACTCGTCGGACGTCGAAATTGGCCATCCTTGCTCGAACGAGCAGGGGGGTCGTGGCATTTGGGGCTCCGCCGGGGAGCTCTTCTAGATAGAAAGTGATTGGGTCTGATTTTCCTCTGAACTTCTGGAGGGGTGGGCCGAGATCTGAATTGGCGTTGATCATCTCGTCAAACTTTCTTTTTACTGAGCTAATTGTGAGTGAACCTGGATCCCCGCCGTTGGAGATGACCATCGCGGTCGGGAATCCTTCCCATGTGCTAAAAGCGGAGGTCACTCCAACCGAAGATATGAAGTCCTCTGGTCGGGTGACGGACAGAGCAACCTGCAATGGTCGGCTATCTGGTGAATTGTCATTGTCAGAGTTCCTCGGTCCTTCTCTCCGGGAAGGTTCTCCCTTCTTCGTGTATTTAGACAGGCGACCTTCCTTGATTAGAATCTCGATGGCATCTTTGAGGTGTATGCATTCGTCAGTCAGATGGCCGTGACTTTTGTGATCCTTTGACAAAATATGGACTTTGACAAAAAATTTCATTTTTGACTGTCTGTTGACTTTTTGGGTCAAACGGGTCGTCTGTTGACTGTTTGAGCTGCTGACGGTGCGTCTGAGTGAATTGAAGTTTGAAAATTTGTATGATGGTACTTTGAGATATATGGATGTGCATGAAATCCATTTGAGGTCTCAAAAGCTTGTTTCTCCTGTAAAAACAAGAAAACCCTAGTCAGGGACTGTTTGTGTAGGAGACAGTTAAACGTACCTGATTTTTGTGCAGTGTTGAGTCTCTGCTAATCGCGTGATATTCAGAAGACTTCTAGAACAAAAATCTTGGAATTTTGAATTGTAAAAGATTGATTTGATTGATGGTACAAAACACTGAGAATTGTACTGCCAGCAGTTTGGTTGTCAACTGACTGTTCAGGTATTGACGTAGCAGTTAGAGTGAAAAATCAACAGTCAAAGTTAATTTCTTTTTTTTTGTTTTTGTTTTATGTGAAAGATTAAAGTTTATTTACATGACTTGTTAAAAAAAACACAGACATAATAAATAACTAATATTTACTGTACGCGAGCAAAATTACCGATAATAACCCTGAAAATCATTTAATGCACAGAAAAATGAATATTTGACTGGCAGAAAACACATAAAATATTATCTGAGTAATTAAGCAATATTATGACAAATAGTACAACATTTAATACTGACAGTACAAATATTACATACTATATTGAACAGTACGACGAATAAACGGTACATTTAAGAAATAAGAAATACGGCAAATTTTAAGAATGACGATTGATAACCCATGCTACAAATAGTAACATGTAGATGATTGGGAGCATAAGCATCCCAGGTCCACAGTGTTCCGGGCTATGTAGACAGAAGAAAGACATGATCACCGTAGCAATGGTGATGACCATAAGAAAACACGTTTCCCACCGCTTCGCCATTTTGTCGGGAAAGAAGAAAAGATGGATTATGAAGTAGAAATTTGAGAGATGAATTAGAATTTGATGTGAGATTTTTATGAGAAAATGAGAGGTATTTATAGAGTGGAAAGAAGGATAGAGACGTTGGGGAATGATGTGATTCCGTACAAAAGGAGAATTTGAGTGGAAATGAGATTTGAAAGAAAGTGTATGATAGTGTTGGGAAAAAGAGAGATGTAGAGAATAAAGTTAGGATTTGATTTTTGAAAAAGAGATTTGAAAAGATTTTTGAAAATAGTGGAATATAGTACAAAAATTAGTGGGAAACAAAAGATAATAATAATCTGCTTGTTACCAGTACAGTCTGAGTTTCCTGATTCTGCGCCTGCAAAAAAGATTTAACTCTGTACCAATTGTGTCTGTACTATTTATCTGTAAATAAATAAATAGCATGTGTGAAGTAATAAACAGTATTTGGCGTTTGCGTAAGAATAAATTCAACTGCAAGTCAAATTACTGTATAAGAAAAATTCTAAAAACTAAGTATTTCATATGTCAGGATATTTGTTGAAGTCAAATCCATGATTATATGAGACTCTTAATTTTCAGATTGGAGTTTTCTTGAAAAAAGATGCGGGCAAATTTTGGGGTATAACACTTGCCCCTATTCAATCTTCTTAAACTTGAAGAGATTGTCTGAAATCTGAAGGTAGAAGATGATTGAATATTTAGATGCCCTGAAAATTTGCACTTACCTTGATCAGAAGAGATGTTGGAAGTTGCATTTGAATGTCGTCTGCGAAACGTTGTTGGCAGATTGAAACATTACCTGAGATGGGCTTTCAGATGCCACCTGGTAAATGTGTTGACGGTTTGTTCATCAGAATGAATCCATTGATTATATCTTGATGAAGGATTTGAAAGTCTTTGTGTTGACTGTTTCGGAACCGTCCAAGGTTACCCGCTTTAAGTCTAGGAGGATGATTGCTACGGAACTTGTCCAAAGTTTTACCGCTTTAGATTTTGATCATTGTGGAACCGTCTGAGGTATCAGCTTTAGATCTTTGATGTTAGATCGTTCTTGAACCGTCTGAGGTATCGACTTTAGATCTGCAATGTTAGATCGTTCTGGAACCGTCTGAGGTACCAACTTTAGATCTGTGATGCTTGATCGTTCTGGAACCGTCTGAGGTATCAACTTTAGATCTGCAATGTTAGATCGTTCTGGAACCGTCTGAGGTATCAACTTTAGATTTGCGATGTTAGATCGTTCTAGAACCGTCTGAGGTATCAACTTTAGATCTGCAATGTTAGATCGTTCTGGAACCGTCTGAGGTATCAACTTTAGATCTGCAATGTTTGTTTTTGAGTTGGTAAGTGATCAGAATGAATCTTCGGCTTGATTATATCTGAGAGAACCGTTCATGGAATTCAGGTGAACACTGCATGTGATTGAGAACATCTTTGTTGAAGATATCCGTCTACCTGAAAAATCAAGTTAGTGATATGCAATGTTTATGATGCATGTAAATGTGAGATATTCCCGAAGAAATATGCATGTGATGTTGTGTATGAATATGCGCATGTATGATATGATGCATGATGTATGATGTATGATGTATGATGTATGAATGTATGAATGTGAATATGAATGTGTGATGTATGAATATGATGTCAAGCTTCTATTTGGGAAAATAAATTTCCGTCAGTCATCTGGATATGACTATATTGTGATTGTTGATGATCTTTTGTCTTGTTTGAGTACCCTCGGCTGGGGAAATTCTTTGAGAACCACGGTACTCTGTTGAAGGACTTTTGACTATCACTTGGGAATGAAAGGTAGCTGGAAGTTCTTATGCCCTTTCAAGTGGGAATGAGGAAGATGCATAATCCTCCGATGCACTATCTGACCAAGTCCGGGTGCGGGGATCACACCTTCTGAAGATAGTAATCTGGAACAACCCTGCTGGGGGATAAGACTTCTTTTGAAGAGAAAATTTTTTTGAGGAATTTGCTGAGAAATGTGTTTCTCTTGGGGATTTTCTTCTGATGGAATGATGTCCAGATAACTGGGACATTTCCTGAATGCTATTCCTGTTTTTCCTGGTAAACATCAATCATATTCAAATGCACATGTTCATTCAGAATTATCATTGGGACGTTTACGTATTTAAAACAGAAAAAGTGAAAATAGTGATTTTTGAGCCTAAGCTGCATTGATTTTTGAAAAAGAGCCATGATAGGCTGATTAGCACAGGGAGACAACAATCCTAGAAGTAGGAAATTGTCAGAAAGTTTTGGAAAATATTTATAAAGATAAATAGCTATGTGAAAACAATCCAGTCAAGTTTCAACTCTGCTATTGCCAATCTGTCTTCGAGCATCTCATCCCTCACTTGTTGGAAGAAAGTGATTGGACTGATCGGTGTCTTTGAGGTGTTGAATCTTGATGGTGAGTAGGCAGCTGAACGGAACATAGTTGTATGCTTCATTCCCTAACTTTTGCCTAGGCTGCCCTTTCAGGTTTTCAGCCTACCGGGATAGTATTTGTTTAGTCTCTAATTTTTGCCTGGACCGCCCTTTCGGGTTTTCAATCCACCGAGACGCTCATTTTTTGCCTAAGTTGCCCTTTCAGGTTTTCAACTTAGCGAGCTGCTTTTTTTCTTTTTAAGCGAAGTATTTTTTTGACTATGTCAGCATTCACAGGGTGTGGGAAATCCTCACCATCCATGGTGGTAAGCAACATGGCGCCGCCGGAGAATATTTTCTTGATTATGAATGGTCCCTCGTAGGTGGGAGTCCATTTGCCTCTGGGATCACCTTGTGGTAAGATGATGCGTTTGACAACCAAGCCACCAGTTTGGTATGCTTGACTTTTGACTTTTTTGTTGAAGGCTTTGATCATACGCTTTTGGTATAGCTGACCATGACAAATAGCTGCGAGCCTTTTCTCATCAATCAAGTTTATCTGGTCCAACCGTGTTTGAATCCAATCGTCTTCGTCTAGATTGGCTTCTTTCATAATCCTTAGGGAAGGAATCTGAATTTCAATTGGAAGAACTGCCTCCATACCATAGACTAAGGAGAATGGAGTTGCCCCTATTGAAGTACGCGCAGATGTGCGATAACCATGAAGAGCAAAAGGCAACATCTCATGCCAGTCTTTGTAGGTTACTGTCATTTTTTGTATGATTTTCTTGATGTTCTTGTTGGCAGCTTCCACCGCGCCGTTCATCTTTGGTCGATATGGAGAAGAATTATGATGTTTGATCTTGAACTGTGTGCAAAGTTCAGTAATCATTCTGTTGTTTAGATTTGTGCCATTGTCCGTGATAATCCGTTCAGGGATGCCGTACCGACAAATGAGATTGTATTTGATGAACCGGGCCACCACATTTTTGGTGACAGAAGCAAATGAAGCTGCTTCTACCCACTTTGTGAAGTAGTCAATAGCGACCAGGATAAAGCGATGTCCGTTGGAGGCAGTAGGTTTGATTTCTCCAATCATATCAATACCCCACATTGCAAAAGGCCAAGGAGCCGTCAGGACGCTTAATGGAACTGGAGGTACATGTACTTTGTCAGCGTATATCTGGCATTTGTGACATGTTCGGGAGTGATGATGGCAGTCTGTTTCCATGGTAGACCAGTAATAACCTGCTCTCAGGATCTTTTTAGCCATTGTATGTCCACTGGAATGAGTACCGAAGGCACCATTGTGTATTTCTTCCATGATCTGTTCTGCTTCCTTCTTGTTTACACAGCGAAGTAAAGTCGAGTCATGGTTGCGTTTGTATAAAGTTCCATTGCTTAGGAAGAATTTGGCAGCAAATCTCCTTAGAAACTTTCTGTCGTTAATGGATGCCCCTTCAGGGTACTCCTGAGCTTCGAGATATCTTTTTACTTCATGGAACCATGGTTTTTCTTCTGTTCCCTCGGTATTGATCTCATTGCAGTATGATGGTTCATCTTGCCTGTAAATGGTGATCATAGGCGCCTCGTTGTCCCACCTGACTTTGAACATGGATGACATGGTAGCTAAAGCATCAGCTAGTTGATTTTCCTCGCGTGGGATGTGTTCGAAAGTGATTTCTTCGAAGTAAGGAATCAAACTCAGCACATATTCTTTGTAAGGAATTAGATTTGGGTGCTTCGTGTCCCATTCCCCTTTGACTTGGTAGATTACCAAGGCCGAGTCTCCGTAGACTTCCAGGAATTTGATTCTTAGATCGATTGCAGCTTTAAGACCCAGAATACATGCTTCGTATTCGGCTATATTGTTAGTGCAATTGAAGCATAATCTGGCAGTGAATGGTGTATAACCTCCTGCGGGGGAAATGATCACAGCTCCGATGCCATTGCCAAGTGCATTAGAAGCTCCGTCAAAAACCATAGTCCACCGGGATCCTGGCTCGGGTCCTTCTTCTGGTCCTGGTTGTTTGTAGTCATTGACTAGCATAATGTCTTCGTCTGGGAAGTCAAAGTTCAATGCTTGATAATCATCCACTGCTTGATGAGCCAGATGATCAGCTACCACACTTCCTTTGATTGCTTTTTGTGAAGTGTATTGAATGTCATATTCTGTTAAGATCATTTGCCATCTCGCTATTCTTCCAGAGAGAGCAGGTTTTTCGAACACGTATTTGATGGGATCCATCTTGGAGATTAGGAAAGTGGTGTGATTTAGCATGTACTGTCTTAGTCGGCGAGCCGCCCAAGCTAAGGCACAACAAGTTTTTTCGAGTAGTGAGTATCTTGTTTCACAATCGGTAAACTTTTTGCTAAGATAGTAGATTGCGTGCTCCTTTCGGCCGGATTCGTCATGTTGTCCTAGTACACACCCCATTGAGTCTTCTAACACAGTTAGGTACATTATCAGAGGTCTGCCTTCCACAGGTGGCAACAAGATTGGAGGTTTTTGGAGATATTCTTTGATTTTGTCAAAGGCTAACTGGCATTTGTCATTCCACCTTTCCACTTGATCTTTCTTCAACAGTTTGAAGATCGGCACACAAGTAGTAGTCATGTGGGCAATAAATCGGGCGATGTAATTTAGACGTCCCAAGAATCCTCTGACTTGTTTCTCGGTACGAGGTATAGGCATTTCTTGAATGGCTTTAACCTTGGCGGGATCAACCTCAATACCTTTGCTGCTGACGATGAAACCTAAGAGTTTGCCGGATCTTACTCCAAAGGTACACTTATTTGGGTTCAGTCGCAACTTGTATTTCTTGAGTCTGTCAAACAACTTGTGTAAATGACCCAGATGTTCTTCCTCGGTGTTGGATTTTGCAATCATGTCATCGACATACACCTCTATTTCTTGATGAATCATATCATGAAATAGTGCTACCATTGCACGTTGATAGGTTGCTCCTGCGTTTTTCAGACCAAAGGGCATTACTTTGTAACAAAAGGTTCCCCAGGGTGTTGTGAAGGTTGTTTTTTCCATGTCTTCGGGTGCCATCTTGATTTGATTGTACCCTGAGAATCCGTCCATAAAGGAGAATACCTTGCATTGTGCGGTATTGTCAACCAGTACATCGATGTGTGGTAAAGGGAAATCATCTTTGGGGCTTGCCCGGTTCAGATCTCTGTAGTCCACGCACATTCTGACTTTCCCGTCTTTTTTAGGTACAGGCACGATGTTAGCTATCCAAGGAGGATAACTTACAACTTTTAGGAATCCGGCATTGAACTGTTTTTCAACCTCGTCTTTGATCTTTTTTGACATATCAGGCCTACTCCTTCGTAGTTTCTGTTTGACTGGAGTGCTACCTTCTTTGATTGGCAGGCGATGAACTACAATGTTTGTGTCAAGGCCTGGCATATCTTCATAGGACCAGGCGAATATCTCGACGTAGTCTCGCAGCATTTGAATCAGTCTTTGCTTGATGCTGTGTTCTAAATCAGCCCCTATTTTGACTTCTTTCTTTTCTTCGTTGCTGCCCAAGTTGATGACCTCAATTGGCTCCTCGTGAGGCTGTATGGCCTTGTCTTCTTGTTCTAGCAGCCTTGCAATTTCTCTTGGCACTTCACAATCTTCCTCACTTTCGTCCTCAGTTTGGTAGATCGGACTTTCAAAGTCATGACGGGCAATAGCAGAATCGTTGTTGACTGGATCCAGAGTGTATGTGAATCTGCATGTTAGTTATGTGAGTGTGTGTGAAGAAAAAACATAGCTATTTGAAAGCGAAGAAAGAAAGAAAAAGGATCACAAAATTTAAATATGCAAGCGTCCCATGATTTTATTGAATGCACATGATCATGATATGATAAGCCCTTATAGAAGGACCAGTGTGCTAAGGCACACGGCTTTCAAGCTCATGGTTCGATTGTTCAGGAACCATTTTTATCTTTGCACAATATACACAAAGAAAACAGGAAATGGCATTTACTCCTGGTCAAAGGAGATCACATCCTCAGCTTTCCAGTTGTTCAATCCACTGTTGTGAGCAGGGAGTATCCAGCTGTTCCAGTTGCAGTTGTCTTTTTCATCTTCCACAGCATTGATTTCATTAGTGGGAAAATGAGCCGGTGATCCTTCGGGATAAGGGATATACTCTGCTGGATACGAGAGCCCAGGCTGAGATATCTCTGTTGGCTGAGCGAGATGCTCGATAAGGCCGTCCCATGCAGTCGGGATGATGTTTTGAATAGAGACTTGTGCATCCTGATGAGGAGTGTATTCTGACAGAAAGCAACCTTCGTTATTTGGTATTTCCCTGGCTTCTTCAAAAGCGAAATTGTCATCGTAATGTTCATCCCATCCAGTTGGGACAATGTCCTTCATAGCAATTTGTGAGCTCGGAGGAGCGGAATATTTCACCATATAGTCATATTTGCCGCTGGGTTCTCCTAGCGTGTCCCATACTTCTTTGGGTGGATTTTGATATTGCTCAGTGACGGGACTTGTGAAACTTTCGTCATTTCCAATTTGATCACCCCATCCAGTCGGGGTAATGTCTTCCATAGCAATATAAGAATTCTGAGGTGCGGTATACTGATAATTATACCCGTCACTTGGTTCTCCCACAGCATCCCACATTCCCATGGAAATGGGTGGAATCTCATCTGGATATGGCTGAATGATATGGTTCAAGAACACTCCTTCATCTTCAATAGCGTTTACTTCTTGGCTGACGAAGTGTGACATTAATCCTCCAGAACGAGGACCTTGATCATTCTTTTGATTTTCACTATCATAGCCCAGGCCTAGCTTGTCAGACTTGTAGGGTATATCGGGAAGTTGTCCCCATACTGTGCAATCACCCTGTTCAATCATGGCTTTGGCATCTTTGAGAGAAGCCATAGTTGTAGTTGGAGTAGCAGGAATATGCTTGGTGGTAGAGACATCTGGGGAGACCACCTCAAATGATTGGCATGGAGTTTCGATGAATTCGTCCTCCAACTCAACATATTTGGAATTGCTTAGGTGACTAACCACATATTCCTCTTCGCCATAGACTGTGACAATCTTTCCTTTTACTGGATATTTTAACTTCTGATGCAGGGTAGAAGTTACAGCGTTTGCCCCATGTATCCAAGGACGTCCAAGTAAACAGGAGTAGGCTGGGTGAATTTCCATTACGTAAAAGATAGAATCGAAGATTTGAGAACCCACTCTGATTGGGAGATTCACTTTTCCGTATACCGTTCTTGTTGACCCGTCAAAGGCTCTTACCACAACATCGCTTGGTTGTAACATAATTCCTTCGAAGTCAAGCTTTTCTAGTACTGTTTTCGGTAACACGTTCAAAGAAGAACCGTTATCTACTAGCACATGAGATAGAGTGGTGCCATTACATTCAATGGAGATATGTAGGGCTTTGTTGTGATTTTTTCCAGCAGGGGTTAGATCCACATCAGAGAAACCGAGACCATTGCTCACGGTTAGATTGGCAACACAATTCTCAAATTGGTCGACTGAGATCTCTTGAGGCACATGCGCAGCTTTAAGGAACTTCATCAGAGCTTTGGCATGAGCTTCTGAATATTTTAGCAGAGATAGCATTGAGATTTTTGAAGCGGTGTGCCCCAGTTGCTCAACAATATTGTAATCACTCTTGCAGATGATTTTCAATATTTCCTCCATTTCTTGCTTTGATGGATCCTCAGCAGTGATCTCCACCGGGGTTTGAACTTGTTCAACTTGTGGCTCTTTGCCTCGAGCGTTGTTATCTTGATTAGGAACTGGGACCTGGACTGGACCAGCAGCAATATTTGGAGAAATTTCTGGTGAAAAGATTCTTCCACTTCTCGTGATCTTGCTGGTACCCACAATATTACCCACAGTTGGAGTAGTTAACTTTGCGGCCTCTTCAGTCGAGGTACCCTGCTTAACTCCATGGACATAAACATTAGTGTCGTATCCCCATGGGACAGCTTTGTCTGAGGAGTATGGAAATGGAGTTGGACTAGCAATGACTACTGATGCCACTTTGAGTGTAGCAGAAATTTTGAATGGAGCCTTGGCAGAGATTTTGAATGGTAAGCTGGAGATCATTGAGGCATCCTCTATTCTCATCCCGTTTGTAAAGACTTCGCACAGCACGTCCATAGAAGGGAGCCTCTCAAACATAATGATACGGCGATCCAACCATTTTTGAATTCCCATCCTCAGATTTTCACAACCATTGGGCAGGCAGGAGCAGTAAAAGCAGTCGGGGTCACATCCTGGGAAGTAACCAGCTCGGATTAGCTTTCCTTTGACTTCGCAGAGTGGATTTGATAATTCGTTCACATCATAGATGTAAACAGCGTCCAGGATAACGTTAACAGTTTTGTCATGCTTTGGCATAGGTGCAGTGATGACATTTGGAGTTTCTGGAGGATCGAACTCAATTTCCCCAGCATCTATCATATCTTGTATTTTATTTTTCAAGGCCCAACAGTGATCTGCGTCATGTCCTGGACAGTTTGAGTGATAGGCACATGTCGCATCAGGGCGATAATTCGGAGAGGAAGTGTTGACATTCTTTGGAGGACCTTTTAATGTGATCAGATCTGCTTTTAGCAAGTGCTGCAATGCCTGAGAGATTGGCATGTTGATTCTGGTGAAAGTTCTTCTTGGTGCATCTGGTCGATGCGTATATTTTGGCTGTTGATCTTTTTGAGGTGCAGATGCGGAGATCAGAACTGCCCCTACAGATTGATGCTGCTCACTTTTGCGACTTTTCTGAATTTGTGTTGCATTGACCTCATTTCTCCCGCTGATGGGCCTTTTTGTAGTACCAGAGGAGGAACCTATTTGAATTTTTCCATTTTGAATGCCACTTTCGACACGTTCTCCGGTCAATATCAGGTCAGTGAAACCTGATGATGAGCTTCCCAGCAAATGGCTATAGAAAGGGCCAGTTAAAGTGCCCATGAACATGTCGACTAGTTCGCGATCAGATAAGGGTGGTTGAACCCTTCCAGCCATATCTCTCCACTTTTGTGCATATCCTTTGAAACTTTCTTTTGGTCCCATAGACATGCCCCTTAGTTGAGTACGGGTTGGCGCAAGATCAGCATTATATTGGTACTGTTTGTAAAAAGCAGCAGCTAATTCTTCCCAAGTATGAACCTTGGTATTTTCCAGCTGGTAGTACCACTCGAGTTGTGTACCCGACAGACTTTCTTGGAAGAAGTGAATCCACAATTTGCTATCTGTTGTATGAGGTTGTATCTTCCTCACACAGGATCTCAGATGTAGTTTCGGGCAAGAAACTCCATCATATTTTGCAAAGACAGGAACTTTGAATTTTGGAGGGATGACAACATCCGAGATGAGCCCCAGATCATTGAAATCTCAACCAGGTACTTTTTGTATCTCCATAGCTTTCATACGGTCTTCCAGCTGTTGGTATTTGTCATCATCCGGTTCGTCCCCAGAATGATCATCTTCTTCATTTGAAGAGAGAGAGGGTTTAGCAGAACCCTGGTTGCTTCAATTGTCTTCTTGTTCACCATCACCGACTGTTTCAGGGATCGGTGGCTTTTTGAACTTTTTGACTGGGATTTTGATCTTCCTTTTCAGGTGACTCACACCTACAGATCCTTTGGGCTTCTTTTTCTTCTTGATTATGAGGGCTTTCAGTTCTTGCTGCCCCTTTGCCAGTTCCAGAATTGCCACTTGAACTTGGGCATTCTGTTCTTTGAGGTTCTTGATGCTTGTCTCAGATTCCATCTCTTCTGACTGAAATAAACAGCGAGGAGATGAGAAATCCGTCATGTGAACCTGTTATGCAATGTGTATGAATGGATGCAATGTATATGCAAATGTATGAAATGTATATGCAATGTATATGAATGCAATGTATGTGAATGCAGTGTATATGAATGAAATGTGTGTGCAATGTTTTCAAGGATCTTAGAGTTTAGATTTGTTAAAGAAGAAACAAACGTTAGTTAATCAATTTATTCTTTTTTTCTTTGCCTCATTTGGGCTTACAAGACAGAAATAAAATAAATGATCCTTCAGGTCTCCCTTGGACGCTTTCTCTTTGCCCCCAGGAATGTGTTGATCTGCTGTTCTTCTTGAAGCTGTCCGGTGAGCTCCAATATCCTTCTCTCATAGTCCTGACAGTGTGCTTTGAAGGTGTCTCTATCCTCTTTTAGTTGAACCCAAGATTTTTGCAACTCTTCTAGGTCAGTTGGCATATCCGGGTGTAGAATAACTTGAGGTTCGTATCCTTCGACCTCTGGTTCAATAGTCACAGGTAGAATAGCGGGATACGGCATGATGAGTTTCTGAGCATGAGTACGGACCCATCTGAGGTAAGGTTCCATAGGGATAGAATTCCATTGCCCCAAAGTTTTGCTTTCTATTCTATAGACACTGTCCCATGCATGTATGAACCTTCGTCGGTGTCTATGAGAATCATTCTCGTAATCAAACACAATGCCACGGATAATCATGTCATGAGGACCGTTGCTCCTTGCATATCCGAATTGGCGTAGAGCTAAAGAGGGATTGTAAGTGATGCCTCCTTTGATGCCAAGGAGTGGCACATTAGGGTACTCTCCACAGTGATCAATGATAGTAATGTCTCTTTGAAAGAAGTTGTTCCACCGGATATCTGAATGAGACAAAGACATAATCCTGCGAGACCATTGCATTCTTTGTTCATTTCTCAACACTGATCGGGGAAGATGAAATGTAAACCACCTAGCCAGTAGTGGTATACAGCACATGAGAGTTCCTCGTTTCTTCATGGTACGAGTGTGTAGAGAATGTAGAATGTCTCCCAGCAATGTTGGTACCGGGTTACGGATTAGGAAAAGGTTGATGATGTGTACACTTATGAACTGGTCGGGATTTGGGAATAAAACCAACCCATAGATCAAAAGGGCCATAACCTCCTCAAAAGCTGGATAACTTTTGTTTTCTAGCAGTAGTCGAGCCTTTTCCAATAAGAACTTGGCAAGCAAACCCTTAACTCCACTCTTTGTTTCCCAATTGGACTCGATTTCTGATTTTCGCAGATGTAAAGCAGCAGCAATGACCTCAGGTTTTGGAATCCTTTCTAAACCAGTGAAAGGTAATTGATTTCGAACAGGCAATCCCATTAGTTCAGAGAATTCTTCCAAAGTGGGTACCAACTGGTAATCAGGAAAGGTAAAGCAATGATGTTCAGGGTCAAAGAACTGGAACAGGACCCGTATCATGTCTTCTTCAAATTTTGAGGTAACCAAATGGAGTAGGTGACCATGCCTTTCAGTGAACTGAACATTCCTGGGGAATTTTGACACTAAGTCTTTTAGTTCAGATGGTACCGTTGAGATGTTGATTCGGATGTAATCTCGAGTGGCGGGAGCCATTACCTGCAAAAACAAAGGTAAACTCTTTGATCCTTGAAGTGTTTTGTGAGAAAATGATATGCTTATGATGCAAACATGTGGCACACAAAAACAAATCAATCAATAGCCTTAGGTTTAAAGGCTTGCATGGAGCTGATAGGTGATATCGTCCCCACTGAATTTGAGTTGGTTAAAACCTGTCCTAGAATAGTATTCGGGTTCTATGATCCTTGGAAGTAACATCTCAATACGGCGCTCGAGCGGCCGATCAAAATATTCCTCGAGGATAACTAACTTCGATCAATTTCAAAGCTAGCCACTTAATAGGCCACAAGTCATGTTCAACTAAAAAAGGTTCTAAGACAAATTAGTGTTTAATGACATTTCGGAAGCCTAATATACTCCTTGATCGTTTTCAAGGGACATCAGTATAAACCAAAGTATCGCACTAACGATGACTACCAGATCAACCGTATCGGTACATGCCGTACAGTTTCCTTGGTCTATTGTCATATACTTAAGGTATCTCGAGATTCGGGTTAGAATCTTTCACACAAGCAAAATACCCAAACAAACCTTTGAAAAATAAAGCAATCAAGTCAATCAATTGAAAACATCGAAGTGATCTATTCTCTTAAGGTAACCCCTTTTGAAAACATTTTGTTTTTTGAAAGTATCTCCCCAGCAGAGTCGCCAGTTCTGTGGACCTCCGTTTTTTCTCGGGCCATACCTCTGAGCGGGAGAGATACGTGAACTGACTCTTTTTTATCGCTTATGCTTTCGCATTTTTTTTGAAAATTCACAGAGTCGCCACCGACCTTTTATTTTATCCAATTAAGGAAAGGTTTATAAAAGAAACAGAAAAAAGACCTTTAAGAAATTCTGGGTAAGGGAGTAGGTTATACAAAGGGAAGGTGTTAGCACCCTTTGTATCCATGGTTATCCATGGGCTCTTAAGTTTGCTTAGCTCACTTGTTTTTCGATCACTTTTCAATTGCTTTAGAATGCTCATATGTGGTTTCAAATACCTTTGTAAATTGAATTTGTAATGATCCTTGTGCGGATGTATACAAAATGTTTGTTTATCTTTCGAAAGATGTTTTGAAAAGAACGTTAACTTTGTAATGATCCGTGTTTGGATGTATACAAAATATTGTCTTTTTGGAAAGTTTTGTTTTGAAAAAACAACAGTGTATGAGAATTTTGTTTGTTTTGATTTGAGCAAGCAAACTAGGCGGTCTACCCTGAGTTGTAAGGTCTTTATCCTTATTTCCTTTAAAAATCTATCCTTTTACCGGATACAAACAAAAGGTTCGATTTTGTACTCGAAACAGTGGAATTTTGACTTTGATTTTGAAAAGAATGAGAAGGGATTACCTTAAAAGGTGCAAGTGTGATTGTGTTTGTATTCAGATATTTTATCTTTGAAGTTAGTGATCTAACGGTTCAATTTTATCTTTGACATACACGCAGTTTATATTAGCTGGAAATTAAAATGCGGAAATGTAAAGTGCGGAAAGTAAATCTACACTATTACATCGATTGTGCAGGAAATGTGAACTAGCCTATTTACATGATTTTGACATCCTATACTTTTATCTAGGAATTTAAATTGCAAGAAAAATAAAAGGCATGTTTTTGGATTTTTTTATGATTGATTTTAATTATAATTAATGCATGATTAATTAAATTAAAATGAAGAAAAAAGATGAAAATATATTTAAACCTAGAATTTAAGTTTAAAATATGTACAAAATATTTGTCAATTAATTTTAAAACAAAACTAATTTTTTTGGAATTTTTGAAATTGATTTGAAATTGATTAAGCTAATTAAAACATAATTATGCAAATAATTATACAAATAATTAAAACTTAGAGAGAAAATTATTCAAAATATGTACAAAATCAGTTTATAATATATAAACAATATTTAACATAAAGAACAATTTTTTTTATGATTTTTTGATTGGTTGAAAAATAATTAAAAAGCAAATATATAAATATATACTAATTAATTATGTAAAATATTGAAATTATGAAGAAAAATAAAATATTTTTATTTCAGAAAATAATATATTATTTTAGAAGTCTAAAAATATTTTTTGTATATTTTTTGGATTTTTAAAACTATTTTTAATTAATTTAACAAAGAAATTAAAATAAAATAGAAAATAAAAGGATACTAATCAGATGTGGTATGCATGTGAGGGAACATGGTAAGGATGAGCGTTTTGGAACGTTAGATGAGCTGTTAATGAGATCAGATGGTGATTAGAGTGAGGGACCATAGCACGTGGAACACCTGCAAAACACTGAATCCAAGGTCAGTTTAAAAAATCACGCGCGCGCCCTCCAGCCAATCAGAGGACGCCACGCATCATCTTCTTCCTCAGGATGGGTCTTTTACACCTCTCAATTGCAGGTGGTGTAAAAACTCCAACCTTTTACACCTGTTGAAAATAACGAATGCAAGCAAACATTAATATAAATTTGGCGCGATGCCATGGTTCAATTCGTCTTGCTCACGCGAGTTTAATGGTACCACTTAGAACCTGTAATTTTGCTTATTTCAGAAAGCCCTAATTTGGAGAGTATGAACCCTAAAATGGTAACTTCGTATATAAGCAACCAAACCTTAATTAAATGTCCAGAAACGATCTACACACCATACTAAGTTCAAATATATGTCTACATCTTGCTAGATATGCGTGTGTTATGAGATATGAGTTAGTTTTAGTTTGAACAAACCGTGGCCTAGGTAGCTCGATTTATGAGGTTTCAAGACTTGGAAATGATTGAGATATGTTCAGTGATGCTTGAGGAAGGTATTAGAATGTTTAGTTTGTATGGAAAGTGACTGGAATTCAAAATTCGAATTTGAAATTTCTTTGAAAAGTTTAAGTGATTACAAGTATGTTACAAGCAGAATTCTGGCTATGATTTCGTGTGTCTTTGATTGTGAAGTGTTATAGCCTTTATATAGACTATGTTGTGCTTATAATTGAAGCCAAGAAGCCTTTAGTTGCCTTTGTGGAATTCTTGATTTTTTTATATTAAAAACCTTTGAATTATTGACCAAGTCTTCTTCTCTTCAATGCTCTTGCCTTGTACTTCAATCTTCTGCAGAAAATTGAAGATTCCTTTGATGACTCATGCTTAGATTGTAAGCTACATATTATCCTTCCATTTTCCTTTTTAAATTTAATCTTATATGTGATAAAATTAAATCAAAAATGGATAAAAATGATGTGGGCTTTGTCTTGGTCGTGGGAGGCCCATTATATTATGGAAATGATGTTTGAACCATGAAAACTTGGCCCCATTTGGAAAAAATACATTTTTGAGCAATGTTGGTTTCATGCATTTTCCCAAAATTTAGCCAACTTCAACAAGGTGTAAATCCCCCAATTTTTGTCATATGAAGGAGTTCTTGCACTTTTTGGAAACCTCAAAGAGTCCTCTAACCAATGTCTTTGATCTCATGTCAAAATGATTTTTGATGCTCCTTGTGTGTCCTTTTGAAAAAAGTGTCTTTTTGTTGACTTTGAAAATGACCTGTAATGTCTTTGGTCATATTTTTCAAATGGTGAATGCAATGACCATGGGATCAATTGCATTTGAAAGATAATTGAATTTCCTTCAAAATGAGCTTTGGTTTGAATTTTTTGGATGAAGGATGATAGAGTTATGATCAGTCAAAGTTGAGTTGACTTTTCAGGCAAAAACCCTAATTTTGAATCTTAGGGTTTTGTTGATTTTTGATCTTTCCTTGATGAATTATGATCATCCAATGATCAAATGATGAATCCTTTGACAAAATATGGACTTTGACAAAAAATTTCATTTTTGACTGTCTGTTGAATTTTTGGGTCAAACGGGTCGTCTGTTGACTGTTTGAGCTGCTGACGGTGCGTCTGAGTGAATTGAAGTTTGAAAATTTGTATGATGGTACTTTGAGATATATGGATGTGCATGAAATCCATTTGAGGTCTCAAAAACTTGTTTCTCCTGTAAAAACAAGAAAACCCTAGTCAGGGACTGTTTGTGTAGGAGACAGTTAAGCGTACCTGATTTTTGTGCAGTGTTGAGTCTCTGCTAATCGCGTGATATTCAGAAGACTTCTAGAACAAAAATCTTGGAATTTTGAATTGTAAAAGATTGATTTGATTGATGGTACAAAACACTGAGAATTGTACTGCCAGCAGTTTGGCTGTCAACTGACTGTTCAGATATTGACGTAGCAGTTAGAGTGAAAAATCAACAGTCAAAGTTAATTTTCTTTTTTTTTTTTGTTTTATGTGAAAGATTAAAGTTTATTTACATGACTTGTTAAAAAAACACAAACATAATAAATAACTAATATTTACTGTACGCGAGCAAAATTACCGATAATAACCCTGAAAATCATTTAATGCACAGAAAAAATGAATATTTGACTGGCAGAAAACACATAAAATATTATCTGAGTAATTAAGCAATATTATGACAAATAGTACAACATTTAATACTGACAGTACAAATATTACATACTATATTGAACAGTACGACGAATAAACGGTACATTTAAGAAATAAGAAATACGGCAAATTTTAAGAATGACGATTGATAACCCATGCTACAAATAGTAACATGTAGATGATTGGGAGCATAAGCATCCCAGGTCCACAGTGTTCCGGGCTATGTAGACAGAAGAAAGACATGATCACCGTAGCAATGGTGATGACCATAAGAAAACACGTTTCCCACCGCTTCGCCATTTTGTCGGGAAAGAAGAAAGGATGGATTATGAAGTAGAAATTTGAGAGATGAATTAGAATTTGATGTGAGATTTTTATGAGAAAATGAGAGGTATTTATAGAGTGGAAAGAAGGATAGAGACGTTGGGGAATGATGTGATTCCGTACAAAAGGAGAATTTGAGTGGAAGTGAGATTTGAAAGAAAGTGTATGATAGTGTTGGGAAAAAGAGAGATGTAGAGAATAAAGTTAGGATTTGATTTTTGAAAAAGAGATTTGAAAAGATTTTTGAAAATAATGGAATATAGTACAAAAATTAGTGGGAAACAAAAGATAATAATAATCTACTTGTTACCAGTACAGTCTGAGTTTCCTGATTCTGCGCCTGCAAAAAGATTTAACTCTGTACCAATTGTGTCAGTACTATTTATCTGTAAATAAATAAATAGCATGTGTGAAGTAATAAACAGTATTTGGCGTTTGCGTAAGAATAAATTCAACTGCAAGCCAAATTACTGTATAAGAAAAATTCTAAAAACTAAGTGTTTCATATGTCAGGATATTTGTTGAAGTCAAATCCATGATTATATGAGACTCTTAATTTCCAGATTGGAGTTTTCTTGAAAAAAGATGTGGGCAAATTTTGGGGTATAACAGTAGCACTCGGGGGGATAAGTGATTGTTTTATTAATTGTTATGTTTGCTGGATTTTTAGTGATGTTTTACTTTGGTTTGTGAATCAAAGCTGTTTTGTGAAGATGCTATGATTAAAATAAATTTTGCAAAGTTTGATGATTCCGCTGCGAGTTAAAATATTTTTTTTGGAAGAAGTGATTTTGGAAGATTACTTAAATTGTCGTTTATGTTATGTGCAATGTATCTATATGAAGGCAAGTATGCCGTAAATGTTTTTGAATGACGAATGTGTGATATCCCAATGTGTATGATTTGTTGAATTTTATACTCTGATTTTCCGTATAATTATCGGATAGAATTGGGTTGTTATAACGCCAATCTCACATTCATCTTTAAGACGATAAAATAGGGGCAGTTGTCATACCCCAAATTTTGTCCTACCCCTTTAATTTCTAACCGGCTCAAGCTTCACATTTCATCTGCATACCTCCATTAGGTCATCTAACATGAAATTCTAGTAACAGACAACTGATGTCGTATCTTATGTCGTAACAATAACAGTAATAAAGAAGACAAGGAATTGTTTACCCATTTCGGTGTGTAACTACACCTACTCTGGGGGCTACCAAACCAGGGAGGAAATCCACTATAAGAGGTATCAATTCAGGATTAAACCAACAGTTTACACCCCTCACTTAAAACCTGCCCAATGCAATTTCAATCTAATTCTTAGAACTGAGTTCCTACTCACTCCTCCTCAATCACATCAGTGATATCAGACAAATTTAACAAGTAAAAAGTGAAGACACACTTCAAACAAATCTTGATTATGCTTAAAAGCTTCAATAAAGGAACATAACACTCTTTCTTAAAAGCTTTGAGTGACACACCAAGTAACAACTCTAAACACCTTACTCCAATACAATTATCAAAGTGACAATTGCTTGGCTCACAAGAAAACACTAAGAATAATAAAACCTAACGCACAGATCTCAACACACAGTATTCTTCACGTAAAATCTCTACCTCTGAAAGTAGGACTAGCAGTCTTTTTATAGGTAGCTCTTGGGCCTTAGGCATAACAAACATAAATTAGGGTTAACCAAGTTAACCTAATTTTCACAAATCAGGTGCTAAAAATCAGCCCATGGCTCGTTCTCCTACTGATATACGGGTGCAGTTACCGTGCATAGATAAAAATCTATGCACCATGCATAGATTATTATGGACCCTTGGATCATTGGATCAAATTCTAGACATCAATTGTTATTACTCAATGCTCAATACACACCACTCAATACTCAATACTCAATACTTAATACTGGATTAAAAACATGATCCAATGGCTTATGTAGACTTATGCACGGTGCATAAGGAAAATCCTTATGCATATTAGCCAAAGCCCCGATATACAATCAGCACAATCGTTAGTTTCCTAAAATATAGCCTAAGATAAAGTAGGAAACAAAACAAAAACATAACATCACTTGATGTTCAGGTAACGATGTCACAACATTCATCTTGACATCACTAAAATCTGTATTAGCTAAAATCACATCTCTTACAAAAACCATACATGCATGTCATAACATCAGTCAAGACATCTAAACTCACAATTATGTTTTACCACAAAATGCAGCCAATCAAAAACATCTACAAACTCCCCCTTTAGAATTTTTTTGGCTAAAACAACCTGTCAGCACATCAGAGATCACAAGCAGCAGAAAATAACAACTAGACATACCAATCATGCAGGAGAGCTAATACCACTACACATTACCAACTTCAGAACTCAAGACATAAATGGAACACCATAATTCTTGATCATATCAGGAAGCACTTAAGTTCAGGGGTACATCATACTTCTCCCCCATTTTGGCCAGAAAGTTGCCAAAGCAACTAAGATATTCAGATTATGATTATAGACCATGAGTTAATCAGAATAGAAATCCAGACAAAAATCATTAAAAGGAACCAAATAAAAGGATTAACAAGGCTCTAGTCAGCAAACTCTGAGTTGTCTTCATCACTATCCTTGTCTTCATTAGTGCCATCCGTAGGACTAGCAACTGCTTCTTCCTCTTCATCTGGACCAGCTTCCTGCTCATCATCACCAGAACCATCTTCTTGTTCATCTCCTTCCTCGGGACCAACTTCCTCTTCATTCTCAGCAAACTCAACACCTTCTTCCATCTCAAGAGAGCAGATCAACTTTTCAAGGGTCAACTTTCTGGTCACCAATTCCTTGCATATTTCCCTGAGCATAGCAATCACTGCAGCTTTACCTGTAGGAATTCTTTCTTTAGATGTCCCAGCTCATGTCATGACAATGTCAAGAGCATGGGTTCCTTGAAACAATTTATAATGAAATGAAATATCACTTTCCCTTTTGCAAACAAATTCATTTTCAACCAAAATTCCTGGGTACTGGTTCAAGATAATGCCACATATGAGAGATGGAAAAGCTATAGGTCCCATTTACACTAAAGCTTCCAACATGCTTCATAGTTTGTTCAAATATATAGGTACCATAATCAAACTTGGCTTTTGTACCAACAACATAGATAAACCTTCCTAGAACAGTAGCAATGGTAGATTTGTGATTGGTAGGCACCCAATTTGTAGCACCAATCTTATGTAACATGGCATACTTCATGCTTAGCTTACTAGCAGACAGCTTCCCCTTTAAGGGCCAACTCTTGACCAGGTTGGCAGTGATAACTTGGCACACTTGTTATCAGATACTTCCAGCTCAGGTTGAGCTTCATCAGACCTCCCCAAATAGTTATTGATCATAGTGGAGGAAAAAGTAACACACATGCCCCTCACATACACCTTCTTAAACTCCTTAGACTTTCTATCAGCACACTCTTCTGACCGATTCACAATAAACTCTTTCACCAGCATTTCATAGCATGTTGCAAAATAAGCAACAATCTTCATCAACCCAGCATCATGAATCAACTCCATTATCTCTATGTATTCAAGATCATTCTGAGCTAATTCTCTCTCAAGGGCCAGTCTCTTTTGGTAGACATATTTCCACCTGTTGACACTTGAAGTAGAATGGAAGGAAATGTTGTCTATGGGCACATCAGGGACTCTAACAACAAGCTTGCCAGAAGTAGGCTTCTTCTTGGGAGGGATGTCAGGGACATCACTAGCAACATCAGAGTCAGAGTCAGCAATTACTCTGGCTTTTATTTTCTTGGGAACCACCTTGCTCCAAGATTTTGTGGGTCCAACAGAAGTACTTTTAGGAACAGCTTTCCTCTTGGGAGTACTTTGGACAACTGCCTTCTTCCCTTTTCTAGTCATGAGCCTTTTGGTTATGCTAGGGTTGACAATAGCTACCAGATCATTATCTGAGTAGTCATCAAGATTCACCATATTGGCTCATGTACCAATATCAGTGCCAGTTTCAGTATTGTCATTGACCTCCTGAGTAACATCAACATTTTCACCATCATTGTGTACAGCATAAGCATGTTGTACATCATCATCATCATCAATTGGGACATCATCAACACCAATTGGAACATCATCATCCTTCTTTCCTAAGGAATCTTCCGTTGTTTCAACATCTTGAGGGACATCAGGTTCTTTGTTCAAATGGGGTTCAGGAATCACAGTGTTTAGAGGGATGGATATCCCAAAAACCTTATGTTTTTCATCCAAGATCCTAATGACTATTTTCGAAATGACATTATGAACATATTAAGATCTTTCCCTAGTCAAATCCTCATGAGGAGTGGAAGATGAATTGTTAGATGCCTTACCAGAAATAGTTTCTTTGGGTATTCTTGCATGTGGAGTACGAGGCTTCTTCACCTTCAGATATTTAGCAGTAACCATTCGCAATGGAGCGACTTCAAGAACCTGGTTAGGGTTGACAGGTTCAGCCATTGAGACAGATTTAGGTTCAGAGATAGGGGACAACTTCTTGGGAGAGGAGGAATCCGGTTGTTGAGACATCTTGGAGAGCTTCGAAAGAATGGCTGAGTATTTTCTTTGGAAGTGGACGAAGGTGTGTAAGATGAAAGAGTGGAATGAGCAAATCGTGTGATAAGTTTGCAAAAGGACAAGGAACTTAATATTCTGACCAATAAGAAGATATTTCAAATATTTAATTTTTAAAATGTCCAAAATATTATCCCAAACAGCATTAACTGCTATAATTCCTCATAGAGGCATATTCCCAACTTGCCCCTCAAATTTTCAAATTGAGTAACATCTATAGCTTTTGTAAAAATGTCAACAAGTTGCAGTTCAGTGGCCACATGCTCTAGGGTAATCACTCTGTCTTCCACAAGATCTCTTATGAAGTGATGTCTAATATCAACATGCTTGGTTCTGCTGTGTTGAATTGGGTTCTTGGAAATATTGGTGGCACTAAGATTGTCACAGTATAATGTCATGACATTTTGAGTGACATTGTATTCAATTAACATTTACTTCATCCACACCAGTTGGGAACAACTGCTGCCAGCTGCTATGTACTCATCTTCTGTAGTGGATAAAGAGACACAGTTTTGCTTCTTGGTGAACCATGATATGAGGTTGTTCCCTAAGAAGAAACATCCTCCAGATGTGCTTTTTCTGTCATCAGCACTCCCAGCCCAATCAGCATCACAATACCCAGATAAGATAGGGTCACACCCATGAGAATAAAGCATACCATAATCATAAGTCCCATTCACATATTTGAGAATCCTCTTGACTTGATTTATGTGACTCACTTTGGGTTCTGCTTGATATCTAGCACACACACCAACTGCAAAGGCAATATCAAGTCTACTAGCTGTCAGATACAACAAACTCCATATCATGCTTCTATACAGGCTTTGATCAACACTAGTACCACCTTCATCTTTAGATAATTTTAAGTGTGTGGGTGCAGGTGTCCTTTTGTGACTCGCATTATCCATCCCAAACTTTTTGACTATGTTCTTGGCATATTTACTTTGGCAGAGAAAAATGGAGTCTTCCATTTGTTTGACTTGTAGTCCAAGAAAATAGGTCAATTCTCCAACAAGGCTCATTTCAAACTCAGATTGCATTTGATTGACAAAATGTTTAACCATTCTATCTGACATCCCACCAAAGACTATATCATCCACATAGATTTGAGCAATCATGATTTTTCCTCCTTCATCCTTCACAAAGAGGGTCTTGTCTATCCCTCCTTTCTTGTATTGTCAATCTCCAAGCAGAGGTATCCAATTAATTCACCTTGTCAGTCTCTGAGCAAAGGTATATCAAATTATTTCACCTTGTCAGTCTCCAAGCAAAGGTATATCAATAGTTTCACCTTTCAGTCTCTAAGCAGAGGTATCAAATCCTTTCACCTTGTCAGTCTCCAAGCAGAGGTAGATCAATCAATTCACGTTATCACTCTCCAAGAAGTGGTAAACCAAATTAAGTTACCTTATTAGTCTCCAAGCAGAGGTAGATTAATCAATTCACTTTATCAGTCTCCAAGTAGAGGTATCAACCCACTTACCTTATCAGTCTCCAAGCAGAGATATATCAATCAAGTCACCTTATCAGTCCCCTGGCAAATGTAGACAACATCACTTTCCTTATAAATCCCTTCGTATAGAAAATCTATCCCAAATTCAATTGTAGGCAACCCTACAAACATGAGTAACCTCATGCATCCATTAATCTTTCAATCGTAGGCATCCCTACAAACGTGAGCAACCTCACGTATTCGTCAGCCACCTTACGTAAAAGTCATGAGCAGCCTCACACTTTCTAATCACCTGATTGACGTTTCCCGATAATCTTACTGATGCCAATAGCCTGAGTGAGTGTTCATATTCCAATCACCTGATTGATGTTTTCCGGTAAGCTTACCGATGCTAGTAACCTTACTACCTTGATTTCTTTCCGGTAACCTTACCGACGCTAATGGCTTTATTATGTTTTCACTCGGTAACATTACCTACGCCAGTAACCCTACTAATATTTGTTTCACAAATCATTTCAAAACCCAAAGTATCTACCCCCTAGGTTGTGGTAGGTATACAATATCTGCGATATAACTTGTTGCATTAGTCTCGAAGCAACAATAAGTTATTTAATTTCAAAATACGCGTTATCTGCCCTTAGGTTGTGGTAGATGTACAAAAATCTGCGATATCTTACTATGTTAGTCCCAAAGTGTTAGTAATTTATTGTAAAAACTCTCCATATTTATCCCCTAGATTGTGATAAGTATGCAAAATTTGCGTTATAGTTCATTGTGTTAGTCTCAAAGCAATGATGAATCATCAAACTTATGATGTTCACCCCTAGGTTGTGGTGAACATGCAAATCTGCAATATAACTGATTGCATTAGTCTCGAAACAACAATAAGTTGTCTATTTCTTAAGCCCGTAGTATATCCCCTCTAGGTTGTGGTAGGTGGGCAAAGTCTGCAATAAAATTTGTTATGTTAGCCTCGAAGTGTCAACGAATTATCAAACTTTACATTATTTATCCCCTAGGTTATGATAAATATGCGATATAGCTTACTATTTAGTCTTGAAGCTTTAGTAAATTACTTTTTTAAACTCGTATTATCTACCCCTTAGGTTGTGGTAGGTATGCGAAATTTACAATATAACTTGTTGCACCAGTCTCCTAGTAGCGATAAGTTATCTTCTATCCCCTAGGTTATGATAGGAATTCAACTTCTGCTATATAACCTAATGCGTCAGTCTCTTGGCAAAAATAAGTTATTTATTCACAAAACAAGCATAATTTATCCCCTATGCAGCAATAGATGAGCAAAATCTACGATTTAACTTATTACATTAGTCCCTGAGCAGTAATGAGCTACCCCTAATCAAATCATGTTAGTCCTCAAGCAGTGATCAATGATCCACGTATTTCCTTGTTACGTTAGTCCCCGAGTAGTAACAGGTTACGATTTATCACATTAGTTCCCTGGAAGTGATCAGTTATTCTGCATTTATCACATTATTCCCTTGGCAGTGATAAATGTGTTAATCTAGCATTTTTCATACTATTAAGTCTTGGTTGAGAACAGACATAACTGATGTCATTATCAAATTCTGGTCTTGGTTGAGAACAGACACAACCGAAACCATTATCAAATTCTAGTCTTGGTTGAGAACAGACACAACCGACACTATTATCAAATTCCATTATTGGTTGAGAACAGACACAACCGACACCATTATTCAATTCCAGTCTTGGTTGAGAACAGACACAAGCGACACCATTTCCAATATCAAATTTCAAATCCTAGGCAGTGATAAATGTACAAATCTACTACACACCCTGCTATGTTAGTCTCTAAGCCTTAGCAAGTGTTCTTCTAACCTTTTCAACCTTATCATATTAGTCCCTTGGCAAAGATAAGGTCAAACTCGCATTATCAATCCCCTATGTAGTGATAGATAAGCAAAATCTGCGACACAACTTGCTCTGTCAGTCTCTAAGCCTTAGCAAGGCAGTTCTCCATCCTTCCCCGACAAGCTATCATTAGCTAAAAACATGAGCAGCCTCACACACTTCAACCAACAAAAGGGCATGAGCAGCCTCACGCATTTCTATCAACATAATCGTAAGCTACCTTCAGATCCGGAGTTCAAAAAACACGGGCATTACATTTTTCAATCATCGCATCATTTCATTTCATAACATTTTCAAATCAAGCATACATACCGTGCATCATACATACATCAAGCATAATCATATCAAACATGCATACAAGAAGTACATTCAATCATACATGCCCATGAAAAAACTGTGGAAAAATATCAAAACAGGCTTACCAACTAAGATGCGCTCATTGTTCAATTTCCAAAGCGTAACATTATTTGTATCTCATACTACCTTGGTTAAGGACATACATAACCTCTAGAGGTATCAAAATCAAATTGACACTAGGCGGTATATCTACTATTCATGGCCTAGTTATTCAGGTTTCAATGGTCAAAACTCAAATATCAAGTTCAAAGTTTCCTATTTTTCAAAATCACACTCTCAATTATCAAATTAAACTTTCACTTGTTACGTTAATCCCCGAGCACTAACAAGTTACCTTTAATCACATTAGTCCCCTAACAGTGATTGATTGGCCATCCGCATCATCTTCATTTGAATACCTTCGATATGTACGAGTTATCTGCGTCGCCATATCAAGGTGGTCTTTGTTCACTTATTCCAGGCATTGATGAGTTATCTGCGTCATCCTCGCTCTTCTTCAAGTTTTTCACTTGCTTTGTTTGCAAACTATTGTTCAAACATTTTCAAACCTTATCAACTCTATTGGATTAGTACCTTAGCAAAGATAGAGTTGGCGCCCGCATTTGTTTACCTCATAGGTTGTGGTAGAAATGCAAAATCAGCAATATCATTCTTTCTCGTATCTATCAGATCAGTCCCTCGACAAAGATAGATATGTCAAATTTATACTCTAAGCATCGATGAGTTTTCTACGTCATCCACGCCTCTTTAATACTTTTCATAGTAAGCTGCGATTTACTAGTCAAATTTTGGGGTCTTCCGGTATTTAATAACCCTTTGATTCGAACGTGCGAGAACTGCGTACTCTCGCACCCTTCAGTCGAAGAGTGATTAAATAGGGGCAACTGTTAAATAATCTTAAAATTGGGTTTCATAAAATATATGGTTTATTTACAATAATATTTTGGGTTTTAAATTTCTTTGGTTTATTTACACAACAAATTGGTTCTTATAAAATTCTTTGGTTTATTTTTGGTTTTATTAACATTTGGGTTGGGATATTAATTCGTTCTACTTATTAAAAAATAGTTTATTTAAAATTATTTGTATTTTTAAAGAATTACGAAATATCACATAATCTTTATATACTTTCAATTGGCTTTCTATTTCCAATAAATAAACATAGCACAATTGGTAAGGGAGTAGAGCTTGTAAGCACAAGGTCACGGGTTTGAATCCCACATCACCCTTTTTAGATTTTTTGTTTGTTTTTTGTTACTAATTTTATTTCCTTTTTCAAAATCAAAGTTTTGGCTTTTTTGGTGTGGTCATTTTCCTTATTTGGCACTTTAACCTAATTTTCACTCCTATAAATAAGAGTCCATTTTCACATTTTCAGAGGACCGAAAAATCTATAATATTTACTTTTTTTTAACGTTTTACACACTTCTACAAATTTCATTCACGTTGGGTTTTTTTATACAAATTTCTTGTGTTTTTCCAAATTTCTTTATGATTGGTGTTTCTCTTTGGGGCCGATGATTTCATATGAAGCCCCCCTATATTTTTCAAAATTATTGGCCGATGATTTCATATGAGGCCTCCCATTTTTAAAATGTTTTTTTGGTCAATGATGATACATGAGGACTTCCCTTTTACCCTTGTATTTTGTTGTTGCTACATTTTGGTTTTAGTTTTCACGATTATAATCTAATTTTCCAATCCTTTGGGGTTTTGCCCTTTTTGGCCAATGACTGAAACTTATACTATATGAGACCAACCCTTTTTATTAATATATTTTTTAAAACTAACAACTTTCCAAATAACCTCTATTACACCTAACAATTGAAATTTTTTTTATGTACTTTTTTATTAAAAACTTAAAGGCTAAATGGGTCCCCTTGAGTACAAGGGAGGCAAAGGGTGCCTAACACTTTCCATTTTCCTAAACTACCTACAGACCCAGATTTCACTATTTAAAGGTTTTTCCTTTTTTCCCTTTAAAAATAAAAGTAAGGTGGCGACTTTCGGTAAACGTAAATTTTTAAAGCAGGTTGATACATATAGTTACTATCCTTTGCTCAAGGAATTGGACTTTTGGACCTAGGATTAGAATGTTAACTTGGAGCTTTTCATCTAATACCAATGTATTTGAGACCTTGGAATTTTATCTATAGGTTGTTTGGTTTGTCTTGTTGTTTTGTTTATATGCGGATGCTTTGAAAACTTTGAGAATCATCTGATACAATTTCATCTTATGCAAGTTCAAATTTTATCTAATAAATGCTTGATTAGATTGTCATTTTGAACTTATGGCTTTGGTTATTCATCTGCTCAAGCGCTTTGGTTCATCTGATGTTATGCTTTGAGTTAATTTAAAGAAAGATAATTCTTATGTTAAATGATTTGATTTCTTCTTGGTTAGATCTTTCTAATCCTTAGCTTTTACTTTATGCTTTAGGATAATCTCTTCATCTCTTCCTCATCTTCTTAAATTTCAAAATCTTCTCCCTCTTTTCAAAAATCTTCTTGTTTTGAAACTTAAACTCTTTTTTGCAATAAACCTTGACTATGTCATGTGGTCGTCAAAGATTTTATTGAATAAATTCTAATACATCTTAATCATATCAAAACTATTTCAAAAATAAAGGAGGAAATGTTCAAGTATCACTTGTCTAAGAGAACCCATTGAGATAGTTCTCCTAATAAAACACAAACCTCACTCAAATATTTTTCATTTGGATTTTACTTTTAAAATCTTTTCTCAAAGATTAGACATGAGTAATCCTCATAGTTGAGATATAAATCTCATATCAACCATGATATTTATTGATATGGTGTTGATGCTTATCCACTTGAAAGAACTAGTGGCATACTTGTTGATCTTTATCCAAGATGGAGAATTTCTTTCATTGTGATGCAAAGATTCTTCTGTTCTCATGCTAATGGTTGATCAGTTGATTTTTCTCCTTTGAGATGACAAAGTGTCTCTTCATTTAAAATCAATTAAAACAACCTATCGTGTTTTCTTTATGAGCGAAACTACAAATGCTCTGAATTCTCCATTGCACAAAAGATGTATGTAGGCACAAGATGCAACGTCTTTCCGAGCACAATAAAAAACATTCTCTCACCATCCTATCAGTCTTATGCACATAACTCTTTATTTCAACACATATTTTCAAAAAAAAAAAAATATTCTTGTGGAGTACCACCGATGTGAAGGGTGCTAATACCTTCCTCTTGCATAACCAGTCCCCGTACCCTTTTCTCTTTGTTTTATTAGTTTTATTTTAAAAATTTTGTGGGTTTTATTCGCTCTTTTCCAATTCCTTTGGAAACAATACAGATCGGTGATGACTCTGGCCTTATTTGCGATTTAAGTTAATTAGTAGCTTAATCTCAATTTTCTCGTCGCGACACCTGGTATTGATTTCTACGAAGTCTATACACCCGTTGCAAGGTTAAAGACAATCAGGATTGTTGTGTCGACATCAATACAAAGGGTGGAAGATACATTAGTTGGATGTAAAATCAGCATTTCTGAATGGACCTTTGGAAATATAAGTTTATGCTTGTTGCACCCCAAAATTTGCCGTCCTAATTTATTTCACTTCTAAGTGGCTTAGGCTTTGCATTCATGTGCATCTTTCCATTAGGGCATTAACATAACTCATGCATTAATTAATTAATAAATATGGCTCAGGATCAAGGATCTGAAAAGAGTTTGGGTTATACTTTTACTTTGAGGCCCCCATCTTCATTCAAGGGTGATTCAAGCTATTTCTTCATTAGTCGTGGTTTGTGAAGTAAGTGTTTTGATTCACAAACTTCTTCATCAAACTACAAGATGTGCATCCACCAAGATTTCAACTAAAGATCGTTGAGTTAGGGTTTCTCATTCGTGGTGTTTGAGTTTGTTAAGATTCATCAGTAGAGTTTAATCAGATTTCATGTTAAGATATTCCTCTATGCTGCAAGCCTTATCCTTTTCAAGAATTTTTCAAGGTATTGTTGTTGCGTTGAATTGAAATATAAATACACGCCATGACATAAGAGGTGAGTTTATGGACTCATTTTGATCAAAGAAGCTTGGTTCTCATAATTGTAACTTGCTATTTGTAATATAAGTTAGAGTGGGATTGAGATGGAAATTAAGGTTTTAGCAAGAAGGCTAGTTGATTTGATCCTATTTAGAGTGAAGACCGAGTTGGATTCAATATGATGATGTATTTGTTCATGGGTGCTATGAATTCAATATCCCTAAATGGGCGAGAGGTGATTCAAGTTTGTCGTTTATGGTTCTCTTTTGATATCGAAGATCTCTAGTACACGTTATTTTCATTATGCAAGAGTGATTCAAAAGAATCCGTGTATATAAGTTATTTTGAATCCAAGGTTGTTAATTCAAGTTCATTCAAAATTCGAATTCAAAAATCAATAGCATTCACCATTATTCTTTACATGTCCCAAATCCAAATGATTTCTATCCAAGATCCATTCAAATTTACAAAATTACAAGTTACAAGCCATACATATACCATTTTGTCGTCACTTTTGAAACACAAAACAAAAGGAAGAGAAATCCATTACAAAACTCAAGCCTCATTACAATGAAGATTTAAAATTATCATGATCCTGAGCTTCATCTTTGTTTCCTTCATGCTAAACTTACTCTTGACCAAGCCCTTGAAAGTCTGCTACTTCCAACTCATAAACATCCGTAAAACCGCGGATGTGCACATTAAAACATGTATCCCTGAACTTCAAAATACAAATCCAGTTAAAAAACAAAACACTCCAAACTCTCTTGCTTGCCAAACGGTCCACAACCTACGATCAAAATGATCCCAAGCGAATCTGCACCAACTAGACCAACTGAACCCGCATAAAAACCGATTATTCAAAGTCGTCTGCATTGAGTCAGTACAAGAAAATGGAAGGGAAATTAGTTCAGAAAATAAATCTCACAGTTCAAAAGGAAAAACCAAAGAAGAACTAAACCTTCGGTCCCTACATAACAAAAATATGAACAGATTTGAAGAAATAGAAATAAACTGCACCACAAGAATAAACCGATTTCGGTCAACAAATAAAAACTCACCAGAATTTTACCACAAGAATAAGAGAAGTTCAATAAAAGAGAGAAGGGAATTGAGAATAGAAGGATCTAACGACAGATAACAGAAAAAATTCACCTGTAACAAACTCTCGGGGTCTCTTTCTCTTAACCATAGAATCTTCTTCAATCCTCAGAAAATCTCCACAACAAATATTTTGCTTCACTCTCGATTTCTCTCCCTTCAATATTCATCACTCTTCACTCTTCACTCTTTATAAACCATAACCATTCAACATTCTTCAAAGAACTCTCCCTAAGAACTAGCAAATCTTCATTCAACTTAGCATCATCTTCATCTCACCTTCGTTCTCGCCACTCACAATTCAATAATATCACTACAACTTCAGTTCATTTTCCATAATGACCTTGATCATGCCTTTGTCAACCTTCATCAACTCGGCAATATCACCTCTGCAACCGTAACGCGGCTTCATCATTTCCGTAACAACAACGACACTGCAAATTCATCAAGAACACAGACTTTGTGTCACTTCATCATTGAATCATCATCATCACACGCAACACCAACATATCCAAAATGTAACCCCCCATTTTACCCGATGAATATATTTAAAATCAGAGTCACAACACAAATAGGATGCCACATTTTTCATCTTAATTCGTCAACATATAATCGCATGTAATACAGATACATAACCCATTAAAACTTGGATGAACAAATAACAACAACTTTATGTCTTCAAAATAAAACAACTTTTAAATTACCACGCAACAGACTCATAAACTTCAAATTAATAACATAGCATCTTTGTCCAACATAAACGACTTCAAAGCTATAAAGTATTTAACAAAATTCAACTTAAAATTCAGCAACTAAATATATATCAACAACGACACAACACAAGCGTTCGTCCCCCGAAGTGTTACGTATCAGAGCGACCAATACCTGACTTGAACTAATGAAGGTAAACAACCTTCATTATGGATTACCTACACGTTACCAACATAGGGGTAACATTCAGACAGAAGGGGTGATATTTTAAACAATATAATCGGATGTATGATAAATACTAGATTAGAATTAGTTCATGCAAATCACCACTTCAAAACTTTTAAATAACTTTCATCACCACAAAATTATCAACATAATATAATGACTAATTTATCATCACAACAACAACTCGAAATGCAACTCGAAATGCGACTCGTACAATGCACATGCATGTGGTACCAATGAAGCAAAACTCCCAACTTAGAATCCGCCATTTAATAAAGGCGTCAACAAGGCATAAGCCTTCAACTTTGAAACAAGGCAAAAGCCTTCAACTTTAAGACAAGGCAAAAGCCTTCAACTTTAAAATTTTGCCAATCCAGGCCAACTTACAGAGCATAAGCACCCAACTTTTATGCTATGAATGCAACAACATATGAATGCAATAACAACACAACAACAACACAAAAACAGATCGACTTTGGCATAAGCCTACAACTTGAATTTGACAATTAATAGAGGCAAAATAAAAACAGCAACAACTATCAACAACCACAACATAACAATGATAACAACAATCATAAACAATAGCATAACAACAACGACAACGCAACAACAATAACAACGACACTTCAACGACAACTCAATAACAATTCAATGACATCGATATAACCTGCGAATTCACAACTGTAATATACACGTACAACAGCCTATACAACTCACCGTCTTGATCGAAATATTCATAAACTGCTTAGTATACTTATTCAGGTAGTCCGACTATATACTGCTAATTAATTTCCTGCTAAATTACTATTATTTTTAGCTCTGTTAATGTTCTAATATTTTCACAGCTAGCTACGATATTATTCCTCTACTACTTATTTTCTATGTATACTCACGACTAATAATTTTCTGCTACCATCAATCCTATATTAATGCTACTAAATCATTTAACCAATTAATTACGATTTTCATTAATTATCATACACGTGCCATTACTAATTATCACCATTATTTAATTAGGAGTGATTTCTAATAACTACATATTACATGAAGTGATATTAATATAAATAAGGCACTACATAAATAAGGGCACTCACTATTCATATTTGTAGCGGGGAAAATCTGATATCGAAGCCATAGGATTGACTCGAATCAATATTTCGTTTGAAATCGCCACCGCGCTTTATTGTTTCCAAAGGAAAAGGGAAAAGAACGTAAAACCCAAAGTTTTGTTTTTAAAACAAGAAAGAGATCTCAGGTACGGGTGTTGATTATATGAGGGGAAGGTTTAAAGCACCCCTCATATCTGTGGTACTCCACAGGAACCTTTTTGAAAATCTGTGTCGTGTGTGTGCTAAAAAAGGTTTGTTTTATTTTTAAAATAAGCTCGGCAAAGCATTAAACTTTGTGCCTACATACCTCCTCGGTGCAATGGAGAAGTCAGAGCTAATGTAGTTCCGCTTAAAGGGAAAACATTTTAAAAACGAATAAACACTTTATCATCGTCGGAGAGAAATACTCAGCCATTGATTTTGAGCATGAGAACAAACAAGTTCTTTGCATCGCAAATGAAATAAGGGCTCCAACTCGGATAAAATCAACGAGTATGCCACTAGCTCTCTCACGCGGAAAAGATCTCATTATATCAATCAATTTCAAAATCGTGGGGGTATAACCACTCGGTTCGACAAATAGTCGTGTCTAAACTTTTGAAGAAAAGGCCACTAAGGGCAAAAGATATTTTAAAGAAAGTTTTTTGAAAAGGTTCCAAACATAAGAAGGTTTTGTAAAAAGAGAGAAGATTTTGAAAATCTAAGAAGTGGGAGGAGATGAAGAGGGTAACCTAATGCATAAAATAAAAGCTAAGGAAAGAAACGGTCTAACCAAATTAAGAAGCCAACACTTGACATTATGAGTCAAGGTAGATTTCCCATCCTTTGGACTTATCAGTACCAACACATTAACACTTGGGGATCCAGATGAACTTATTATCTTTAGCACCACTTTGCATTAATCACATTAAAATTCTGACGAAAAATTGGGCAGAGTAACGGTTGTTTTCGGGTAAAATCCTTATCCCAATGCCTTGGAATTAACCATCAAGGACTTTCAAGGAAATACCTGCATACACAAACAGACAACAATCCAATGCCAGACAGACAAAATAACAACAGAGTAACAACAGAATAAGGGTCCAGAGGTCATAAGTCCATAAGTCCGAATCTCCAAAATGCTCAGGATAGTAACCAATAGTCCGAAATAGAGCCTTATGTGTTTTTTAGATTTTTGTTGATTATTAGTGTTTTAGCATAAAAGTAAAGTATGGTCCAAGTGGACAAAAAGAAAATGGTGGAAACATAAACATATGTCCAAATGGACAAAGAAAAAATAGCGGAATATAAACGTCCAAATGGACAAAGAGAAAATAGCGGAATGTAAATATGATGAAATGATAAAGTAAAGCATAAAGCAAAATATAAAGAGCAATATAATAAATTGCGGAAATTAAAGTCAATTGTTAGATGTTAAAGATAACCATCTTGAAACTTGTCAAGTATGTTATCAAAGTTAGTAAGGAAGATCGATGGTGAGTGAAGGATGTTCTTGGATTTAAAGTCAATGGAAACTTATCAGAAGCTTGATAAAATCATAGCGACTACACGATAAATTTCCATAAGTCTTAAATCAACCGCATACAATTCTCTTCCATATTTGATCTTTTTGATTCGGGACACGAAATATTACGCTATGTTAAGCAGATCGCCAAGTGATTTATGTAGAAATCACCCTACAACGAGGCCGGTCAAAACTTTATGTGCTAATGCATGCGAGAGAAGCGATATGTAGATCACTCTCCGAAAGCAATACCACACGAAAAGAAAATAGGTAACGATCTAGTCTTTACCAAGAATCCATAGACTTCTCAAGGTGTTAAGACTTTCATCGATCAAAAGAAAAAAAGAGAAGAAGAAGATAAAATGCATAAAGTAAAATCAACTCACACTATCATTAATATCATTCAACTAATATTATGGATTTGGTCATTTCAAACCTATCAACATCCTAGATCCAATGATATTAATGAAGTGGAGGAAGAAGGAAGCCAAAACAAGCATAAAAAAGGCAAAAAACCACTTTCTGCCAGCAGGAAATCGATTTTATGCAGGGGAAATCGATTTCCATGGTGCAGTTTAAAAAAAAAACAAGTTACGTACAACATGAAACCGATTTCAGCCTTAAGGAAATCGATTTCATCAGGGGGAATTTCAGCAAAAACATCATTTAAAGGCATGAAACTTGATTTGAACAAATATACAAACACCTTATGGTCACATATCAACTTGAGCACGAAATTTCCATCACAAAACTAGCAAATATCATCAATATAGCATCAAAGATGCATTGAACACAAGCAATAAAGATCTACATCATGGATCTAGCAAATGACCACTTCTTGAACAAAAGTCTTGGAGTAGCTTCAAGAACAAGCACAAAGTGTGTAGATCCTTCAAATTTGGAGATGAACAAACAAAGAAAAGAGTGAAATGTAGGAGGTTTAGTTCAAAATTAGCAAGATTCAATGTGAATCTCACTAATTCTATGAAAATGAACTTTGGGTGAGGGTTTTGGAAAGGGTGAGAAATGAATTTGCAAGCAATTTTTTGGCTCTCCAAGCTTGAGAAATGAGAGAGTAGTGACCTCTATTTATAGGATGAGAGTAAGTGTAGTGGCAATTTGGTCATTGTTAGAACAAGATTTGTTCTGATCAATATTCTTAGTTTTGATGATAACAAGGATATGAATTTTGTGTGAGATAATGTGGTGCTCTAATACATTGCAATTTCCTTTTTAGGAAATATATAAAGAGTATGCACAAATCAGCGCTCAGAAGCTTTGTCTCAGAAGGTTCAGCATGCAACATCAGAACATGGTCTGGCAAGACATCAGAAGATGGTCAAGGCAGAATCAGAACATGGGTCTATGGAAGCATCAGAAGAACTTGAGATCAGAAGCAGAAGCATTGAAGTTCTCATGGTATCACGCTCAGAAGCACTTCAAGGTCAGAAGACAAGAAGATGCTATGCACCAAGCTGTTTGACTCTGATAATATTCAAACGTTGTATACACAAACATCAGATCAGAAGAAAGTACAGGTGGCAGGCTACGCTGACTGACAAAAGGAACGTTGGAAGCTATTAAAGGCAATGTCAGTAGACACAGCGTGAACAAGGCTCGAGGTAGTTGACAAAAGCGTGAAACATTAAATGCAATGCTGTACAAAACACGCAAAGCATTAAATGCTCCCAACGGTCATCTTCTCAAGTGCCTATAAGTATGAAGTTCTGATGAGAAGCAAGGTTACCCAATTCTACACCTTTCTGTGAATATTAACTTGCTGAAACGCTGTTCAACTCAAAGCTCAGAAACTTCATCTTCATCAAAGCTCACTACATTGCTGTTGTAATATATTAGTGAGATTAAGCTTAAACATTAAGAGAAATATCACTGTTGTGATTATAGATTTTCAGAAGCATTTGTAATACTCTTAGAATTGATTACATTAATTTGTAAGTAACTAGAGTGATCAAGTGTTGATCAGGATACTCTAGGAAGTCTTAGCTTGTGTCTAAGCAGTTGTATTTAGAGTGATCACGTGGTGGTCAGGATACTCTAAGAAAGTCTTAGCTTGTGTCTAAGCATTTGTTCCTAGAGTGATCAGGTTGTGATCAAGATACTCTAGAAGACTTAGTCGTGGGCTAAGTGGAAAACCATTGTAATCTGTTGCGATTAGTGGATTAAATCCTCAGGTGAGGTAAATCACTCCGTGGGGGTGGACTGGAGTAGTTTAGTTAACAACGAACCAGGATAAAAATAACTGTGCATTTTATTTTTATCGTCAAAGTTTTAAACTACACTTATTCAAACCCCCCCTTTCTAAGTGTTTTTCTATCCTTCAATTGGTATCAGAGCGCCGGTTCTAAGGTGCAAGCACTTAACCGTGTTTAGAAAATATTCAGGAAGAGAAAAACGCTTAAGTATAAGATGGCTGGTGAAACTCAAACATCTACATCTACATCTGGCTCTGCTGAGCAATATAATGGTAACAATGGTTATACTAGACCACCAGTATTTGATGGTGAAAACTTTGAATACTGGAAAGATAAACTGGAAAGTTACTTTCTTGGTCTAGATGGTGAACTATGGGATCTTCTGATGGATGGTTACAAACATCTAATGAAAGCTAGTGGCGTAAAGCTTACGAGGCAAGAAATGGATGATGATCAGAAGAAGCTTTTCAAGAATCATCATAAATGTAGGACTGTTTTGCTGAATGTTATCTCTCATGCTGAGTATGAGAAGATATCTAACAGGGAAACTGCCTATGATATATATGAGTCATTGAAAATGACCCATGAGGGAAATGCTCAAGTCAAGGAGACTAAAGCTCTTGCTCTAATCCAGAAATATGAAGCCTTCAAGATGGAGGATGATGAAGATATTGAGAAGATGTTCTCAAGATTTCAAACTCTAACTGCTGGATTGAGAGTTCTGGATAAAGGCTACACCAAGGCTGATCATGTAAAGAAGATTATCAGAAGCTTACCCAGAAGATGGGGTCCAATGGTGACTGCATTCAAGATTGCAAAGAATCTGAATGAAGTGTCTTTGGAAGAGCTTATCAGTGCCTTGAGAAGCCATGAAATAGAGCTGGATGCAAACGAGCCTCAGAAGAAAGGTAAGTCTATTGCATTAAAATCAAATGTTAAAAAATGCACTAACGCTTTTCAGGCTAGAGAAGAAGATCCTGAAGAATCAGAATCTGAAGAAGAAGAAGATGAACTGTCCATGATCTCCAGAAGGGTGGACCACTCTGGAAGAGCAAACAAAGGAAGTTCAGAGGCTTCAGAAGTTCAAAGAGATTTGAACGTGGAGAATCTTCTGGTGACAGAAGATCTGACAAGAAGAAGGCTGTCTGCTATGAGTGCAATGAGCCTGGACATTACTAGAACGAGTGTCCAAAACTTCAGAAGGAGAATCCCAAAAAGAAGTTTCAAAAGAAGAAAGGTCTTATGGCAACATAGGATGATTCTGAATCAGAATCAGAATCAGACTCTGAAGGAGAACATGCCAACTTTGCGCTGATGGCTACAGAAGATGATGGATCAGAATCTACATCAGAATCAGATTCTGAAGAGGTATTTTCTGAACTATCTAGAGAAGAGTTAGTTTCCAGTCTAACAGAACTTCTGGAACTCAAGGCTCATCTTAGTATCAAATACAAAAAGCTGAAGAAGCAGTTTGAATTTGAAACTAAGAAGCTGGAAGTGGAAAATTCTGAACTGAAGGAAAAAGTTTTAAATCTATCCAAAGATAGTGGATCTCCTTCTGAAACAGAAAAATCCATTCCTAGCATAAATCATATTCTGAAAGAATATGACTCGAGCTTCAGAAAGTTCTTATCTAGAAGTATTAGCAGAAGTCATCTTGCTTCTATGATATATGGTGTTTTTGGAAACAGAAGGTTTGGTTTTGGCTATGAGGGTGATACCTCACATAAATTTGAACCTGTTGATGATCTGAAGATCACATACAAGCCATTATATGATCAGTTCAAATATGGCCATGCTCATGATATTAGGCTCACTTCACATGCACAGAAGTTTAACACTGTTCACACTAAGAAGCATGTGACACATCATAAGAAACATCATGATGACAAACCTAAAGAATATCATGTTGTTCCTCCTGTTAAATATTTTGCTAAACCCAAGTTCAATCAGAACTTGAGGAAAACTAACAAGAAAGGACCCAAGAAATTGTGGGTACCTAAGGAGAAGATAATTTTTGTTGCAGATATCCTTGGCGGCAAAGAAGACAAAAAGCAAAATGTCATGGTACCTGGACTCTGGGTGCTCGCGACACATGACGGGAAAAAGGTCTACATTCCAAGACCTGGTGCTTAAACTAGGTGGAGAAGTCAAGTTTGGAGGAGATCAGAAGGGCAAAATCATTGGCTCTGGAACTATAAAGTTTGGTAACTCTCCTTCCATAACTAATGTACTTCTGGTAGAAGGATTAACGCATAACTTATTGTCCATAAGTCAATTAAGTGACAATGGTTATGATATAATCTTCAATCAAAAGTCTTGCAAGGCTGTAAGTCAGAAGGATGGCTCAATCCTATTTACAGGCAAGAGAAAGAACAATGTTTATAAGACAGATCTTCAAGATCTTAAGAATCAGAAGGTGACTTGTCTTATGTCTGTTTCTGAGGAGCAATGGGTCTGGCACAGAAGATTAGGTCATGCTAGTTTGAGAAAGATTTCTCAGATTAACAAACTAAATCTGGTCAGAGGACTCCCAAATCTGAAATACAAATCAGATGCTCTTTGTGAAGCATGTCAGAAGGGCAAGTTCTCCAGACCTGCATTCAAGTCTAAGAATGTTGTTTCTTCCTCAAGGCCGTTAGAACTCTTGCACATTGATCTGTTTGGCCCAGTCAAAACAGCATCTGTCAGAGGGAAGAAATATGGATTAGTCATCGTTGATGATTATAGCCGCTGGACATGGGTAAAGTTCTTAAAACACAAGGATGAGTCTCATTCAGTGTTCTTTGAATTCTGCACTCAGATCCAATCTGAGAAAGAGTGTAAAATCATAAAGGTCAGAAGTGATCATGGTGGCGAATTTGAGAACAGATTCTTTGAGGAGTTCTTCAAAGAAAATGGTATTGCCCATGATTTCTCTTGTCCTAGAACTCCACAACAAAATGGAGTTGTAGAGCGAAAGAATAGGACTCTACAAGAAATGGCCAGAACCATGATCAATGAAACCAATATGGCTAAGCATTTCTGGGCAGAAGCAATAAACACTGCGTGTTATATTCAGAATAGAATCTCTATCAGACCTATTCTAAATAAGACTCCTTATGAATTGTGGAAGAACAGAAAGCCCAACATTTCATATTTCCATCCTTTTGGATGTGTATGTTTTATTCTGAATACTAAAGATCATCTTGGTAAGTTTGATTCTAAAGCACAAAAGTGTTTCCTTCTTGGATATTCTGAACGCTCTAAAGGCTACAGAGTATACAATACTGAAACATTGATTGTAGAAGAATCAATCAATATCAGGTTTGATGATAAGCTTGGTCTTGAACAACCAAAGCAGTTTGAGAATTTTGCAGATTTTGATATTGATATATCAGAAGCTGAAGAACCAAGAAGCAAAGCTGCAGAAGCTGGCAGTCTCAGAAGCAATGAATCAGAAGATCAAGTTACTGCATCTTTAGAGAATCTCAGGATTTCTGAAGAGCCAACAGTCAGAAGATCACCTAGACTTGCTTCAGCTTATTCAGAAGATGTGATCCTTGGGAAGAAAGATGATCCCATCAGAACAAGAGCATTCCTTAAAGACAGTGCAGAATGTCAATTAGGTCTTGTTTCTTTGATCGTGCCAACTTCTGTTGATCAAGCTCTAGAAGATCCTGACTGGATAATTGCCATGCAAGAAGAACTAAATCAGTTTACAAGGAATGACGTATGGGACTTGGTTCCTAGACCAAAAGGATTTAACATCATTGGCACTAAGTGGGTGTTCAGAAACAAGCTAAGCGAAAAGGGAGAAGTGGTAAGAAACAAAGCCAGACTGGTTGCTCAAGGTTATAGTCAGCAAGAAGGGATTGACTACACAGAAACCTTTGCACCAGTGGCCAGGTTAGAATCTATTCGTCTATTAATTTCTTTTTCCACTCAACATAACATCACTCTTTATCAGATGGATGTTAAGAGTGCCTTCTTAAATGGTTATATAGATGAAGAAGTTTATGTCCATCAACCTCCTAGTTTTGAAGACTCCAAGTCTCCAAATCATGTTTTTAAATTAAAGAAATCATTATACGGATTGAAGCAAGCTCCGAGAGCTTGGTATGAACGTTTAAGTTCCTTCCTTCTGGAAAATGGTTTCACTAGAGGAAAAGTGGACACTACTCTCTTTTGTAAAACCTTTAAAAAGGATATTTTAATATGTCAAATATATGTTGATGATATCATATTTGGAACATCTAATGCTACACTTGGAAAGGAGTTTGCTGAGTCTATGCAGGCTGAATTTGAAATGAGCATGATGGGAGAACTCAAGTATTTCCTTGGAATTCAAATCAACCAAACTTCTGATGGAACTTATGTTCATCAAACGAAGTATGTGAAAGAACTTCTGAAGAAGTTTAATCTTTCTGAAAGCAAAGAAGCCAAAACTCCTATGCATCCAACATGTGTTCTAGGTAAGGATGAGGTAAGTAAGAAGGTAGATCAGAAGTTGTACAGAGGTATGATTGGATCTCTTCTATACCTAACTGCTTCTAGACCTGACATTCTCTTCAGTGTTTGTTTGTGTGCTAGATTCCAATCAGATCCGAGAGAATCTCATTTAACTGCGGTTAAGAGAATTCTGAGGTATCTGAAAGGTACTACTAATGTTGGTTTAGTTTATAGAAGATCCAAAGATTACAACTTAGTAGGATTCTGTGATGCTGACTATGCTGGAGATAGAATTGAAAGGAAAAGTACTTCTGGAAGTTGTCAATTCCTTGGAAGTCATCTGATCTCATGGTACAGCAAGAAGCAAGCTACAATTTCCCTCTCAACAACAGAAGCAGAATATGTTGCTGCTGCTGGTTGTAGCACACAAATGCTCTGGATGAGAAGTCAGCTAGAAGATTATCAGATATTTGAGAGTAACATTCCTATTTTCTGTGATAATACTTCTGCTATATGTTTATCTAAGAATCCTATTTTACATTCAAAAGCTAAACATATTGAGATTAAACATCATTTCATAAGGGACTATGTTCAGAAGGGTGTTATATCTTTAAACTTTGTGGATACAGACCATCAATGGGCTGATATCTTTACAAAACCCCTTGCTGAAGTTAGGTTTAAGTTCATTCTGAAGAATATCAGTATGGATTTTTGCCCAGAATGAGAAGATGAGAAGATCTTATGTATGAGTATCTTCTGAAATGAGATTGGATTAGTCTTTTATAACAAGTTCTGATTGTAATCAATTAGAAGTAATGATTCTGTTATTACTAACGTTTCATTGTCTAAGTTGACTCAGAATCTCTTTAAAAGTAAAACAGCTGTAACTGGCTATCCAGATGGTAAACACGTGTTCACTATTCCTGGACAAGCGTGCGTGCAGTTGAGGGGACGCCTACTTAGGTAACTGTGCTATTTTAAACCCTAGCGGTTTTCTTTTTCTGCAACTTCATTATGAATCCTTCGTCAAGTTCTCAAAATCAAGAATCTGATCGTAAACAAAAGAGAAAGGCAACTGATGAACCAGAAATCAAACCAAAGAAAGTAAAGATCACCTACGATCCTCTCAAAGTAAACCCGTTCGAAGCTATGATGGTAGTCCTCTATCATCTCCCTCTTCACAAACTTCCACCGCCTCTGCCTATTCTTTTACCTCTCTGGAACCACCATCTTCACCATCTGATATCTCCTCTCCTTTAACCCATCCCACAGATATCTCCTCATCTCTCTCACACCCTTTTCCCACCAGAACACCTAACCCTTACAGCTTTGTATTTCCTGACTCCAGATTCACTATCAACCCTCCAGAAGATCGTCTTGCTGAGATAGTTGTCCCTGATGGCAGAAACTCTGATGTTCCTTCTTCTGGTGAAACCTCAGCTCTGATGGAGACCTTGGAAGCTCTTCGTCAGAATCAAGTTATGCTGGCTTCTCGTTTAAACGCGCAAGAAGCAGCCAATGCTGAGTTTCGTTCCTTCATGACAAAGCAAAATGCAAGCACTGACGGGATTCATGATGTTCTGGCGCGGATTTTGCGTAAGCTAGGGTCTTAGTCTTTAAGTCTCTGTAGTTTTCCTTCCTTGTTGCATCTGTTTTTCTGCATTCCTCTTTTGTAATTCTGTTTGCTTTTTCAATGAAAAGTTTATTCTGTTTCATTCCTTTTGTCTATTACTTTACATCTGAATCTTTTATATTCTTTTTTGATGTTATGACAAAAAGGGGGAGAAAATATATGATAAATGATCTGATTAATATTATCAGTTACCAGGTAAAAAGGCCCCACATTACTAACAGAACTTGCAAAGTTCTATGTTTTTAGTTGTGTTGTTGCAGGAACTGAAGATCAACACAAGAAGCAACAAGATAATAAATCAAGCTCTTGGATTCTTGAAGCAAGCTGAGTGCTATAAAGCTTGAGAATCAGAAGTAAGAAGGAAGAATGTTCAGATATTCTGATGATAGAATATGATCTGAAACATTATGTTTATGTGTTCTGACACATACCATATGGCTCTGTTACATATTATGTGTTCTGAAACATATTCCATGCTCTGACTCTTTCATGCTAACTTTTGTCGTTTAGTTTTGTTCTGTAACATTTCAGGATGTAGAGATGCTCTGATGATGCTCTGGTACATTCAACAATGTTCTGATACAATCTAGCATGAAGTGATGTAAGAAGAAATTCAAGCTCTGAAGCTGTCCGATGGAAGCAGAAGTCAGAAGCTGTGAATGTTCTGAAGATCAAAGAAATTCAAGCTCTGAAGCTGTCCGATGGAAGCAGAAGTCAGAAGCTGTGAATGTTCTGTGGATCTAAAGAAATTCAAGATCTGAAGCTGTCCTATGGAAGCAGAAATCAGAAGTCATGAATGTTCTGAAGATCAAGCACTGTGAACGTCTCTACTGAAATACTCAGGGAAGTCTTTTATTATTAAAATTCTTCTAGTATTAATTTCAGGGGGAGATTATTCATCTCAGGGGGAGATTGTTAATCTCAGGGGAGACATATTCACATGCTTATGTTATAGCTGTGTAATTGTCTTTATCTGTCTGCTCTTTCTGATCGCAAATTCATATCATTTATATATGTTTTTGTCATCATCAAAAAGGGGGAGATTGTTAGAACAAGATTTGTTCGGATCAATATTCTTAGTTTTGATGATAACAAGGATATAAATTTTGTGTGAGATAATGTGGTACTCTAATACATTGCAATTTCCTTTTCAGGAAATATATAAAGAGTATGCACAAATCAGCGCTCAGAAGCTTTGTCTCAGAAGGTTCAGCATGCAACATCATAACATGGTCTGGCAAGACATCAGAAGATGGTCAAGGCAGAATCAGAACATGGGTCTATGGAAGCATCAGAAGAATTTGAGATCAAAAGCAGAAGCACTGAAGTTCTCATGGTATCACGCTCAGAAGCACTTCAAGGTCAGAAGACAAGAAGATGCTATGCACCAAGCTGTTTGACTCTGATAATATTCAAACGTTGTATACACAAACATCATATCAGAAGAAAGTACAGGTGGCAGGCTACGCTGACTGACAAAAGGAACGTTGGAAGCTATTAAAGGCAACGTCAGTAGACATAGCGTGAACAAGGCTCGAGGTAGTTGACAAAAGCGTGAAACATTAAATGCAATGCTGTACGGAACACGCAAAGCATTAAATGCTCCCAACGATCATCTTCTCAAGTGCCTATAAGTATGAAGTTCTGATGAGAAGCAAGGTTACCCAATTCTACACCTTTATGTGAATATTAACTTGCTGAAACGCTGTTCAACTCAAAGCTCAGAAACTTCATCTTCATCAAAGCTCACTACATTGCTGTTGTAATATATTAGTGAGATTAAGCTTAAACATTAAGAGAAATATCACTATTGTGATTATAGCTTTTCAGAAGTATTTGTAATACTCTTAGAATTGATTACATTAATTTGTAAGTAACTAGAGTGATCAAGTGTTGATCAGGATACTCTAGGAAGTCTTAGCTTGTGTCTAAGCAGTTGTATTTAGAGTGATCACGTGGTGGTCAGGATACTCTAAGAAAGTCTTAGCTTGTGTCTAAGCATTTGTTCCTAGAGTGATCAGGTTGTGATCAGGATACTCTAGAAGACTTAGTCGTGGGCTAAGTGGAAAACCATTGTAATCTGTTGCGATTAGTGGATTAAATCCTCAGGTGAGGTAAATCACTCCGTGGGGGTGGACTGGAGTAGTTTAGTTAACAACGAACCAGGATAAAAATAACTGTGCATTTTATTTTTATCGTCAAAGTTTTAAACTACACTTATTAAAACCCCCCCTTTCTAAGTGTTTTTCTATCCTTCAATTTGCTCTTGGTTAATTAGCTTGTGTTTAATTTGTAATTAAATGGCATTTAAATGGTAAAAAATGGTAAAATGAGGTTAAAAATGAATTAATGAAGGGAATTATTTTGGTGAGGTGGAAAATTTGTAAAATGACAAAAATGGTCAAAGAAAATAGGTGCCAAAATCAAATCAAGCCTCCCTCTCTATTTTTTTTTAAATCGCCTCAAGGAAATCAATTTCCCCAGGAGTGAAATCGATTTCACTCTGTTCCAGAAGAGAATTTGGCGCAAAATACACTAGGGAAATCGATTTACCCAGGAGGGAAATCGATTTCATGCTGTCTAGAATGTGATTTTGTTGAAAATTGCTGTAGGGAAATCGATTTACCCAAGTGGGAAATCGATTTCATGCTGTCAAAAATGTGGAAAATGCCTTGCTTATGGATGTCTTGGCTTAGTACCTACAAAACAAAAGCATACAAAGAAACAAAGCAATATTTTTGGTATTTGGGTTAGTATAATATGCATACAAGATAAACAATCATTGGTGCTTGATGGTCCCTCTTATTGATGAGGTGAGTGCAACACCACAAACAAAACTTCCAAGTGAAGCTCTTGATTAATGATTAATATGCAATTGATGTATGATTTTTAGGGTCAAAAATTGGGGTATGACAGATGCCCCTATTTAAGTTTCTTCGATCCGGAGGTACGATGATTGCAAATCTTCGTTTTGACGAGATTGAAGAGACTTAAATATATAAAACACACAATTTTTGATCCTAAGAAGTAATGCAATGTTTAATGAATGCATATGATGACGATGAAACATGGCAACACTGTGGAGGCAAAGGAAATCCACTGGGGAAAACAAAATGTCTTGCGGGAAGAATTCCACTGGGGAAGATAAGACTCTGTTGGAGAGACGAAACTCTGCTGGGAAAAGAAACTTCACTGGGGAAAGCATTTCGCGCCAGAGAGGTTAAAGCATCACCTTTCACTAGGTATGAGAAAAGGGGACATCCTCTTTCACTAGGGATGAGAAAATATGCATCCTCTTTCACTAGGGAATCAGAATACCTATCTTTCATTAACAGAGAACACACCATCGTTCCACTAATGATATGAATAGAAATGCATCGTCGTACCACTGACGATGAAGATATAACAAAATACACCAACGTTCCACTGAAGGTGAACTACCAACGTTCCACTGGAGGTAGAAAAAGAGATGTACCACCGTACCACTGACGATAACACATACCAACGTTCCACTGAAGGTATTAAAGAGAAATACATCGACATACCACTGACGATGAAGATAATAAGATACACCAACGTTCCACTGAAGGTGAACTACCAACGTTCCACTGGAGGTAGAAAAAGAGATGTACCGCCGTACCACTGACGATAACACATACCAACGTTCCACTGAAGGTATTAAAGAGAAATGCATCGACGTACCACTGACGATGAAGATACAATCAATATACACCAACGTTCCACTGGAGGTGAACTACCAACGTTCCACTGGAGGTAGAAAAAGAGATGTATCGTCGTACCACTGACGATAACACATACCAACGTTCCACTAAAGGTATTAAAGAGAAATACATCAACGTACCACTGACAATGAAGATATAACAAAATACACCAACGTTCCACTGAAGATGAACTACCAACGTTCCACTGGAGGTAGAAAAAGAGATGTATCATCGTACCACTGACGATAACACATACCAACGTTCCACTGAAGGTAGGAAAGAGAAATACATCGACGTACCACTGACGATGAAGATATAACAAAATATACACCAACGTTCCACTGAAGGTGAGCTACCAACGTTCCACTGGAGGTAGAAAAAGAGATGTATCGCCGTACCACTGACGATAACACATACCAACGTTCCACTGAAGGTATTAAAGAGAAACACATCGACGTACCACTGAAGATGAAGATATAATCAATATACACCAACGTTCCACCGAAGGTAGGAAAGAGAGATGTATCGCCGTACCACTGACGATAACACATACCAATGTTCCACTAAAGGTATTAAAGAGATATACATCGACGTACCACTGACGATGTAGATATAACAAAATACACCAACGTTCCACTGAAGGTGAACTACCAACGTTCCACTGGAGGTAGAAAAAGAGATGTATCGTCGTACTACTAACGATAACACATACCAATGTTCCACTGAAGGTAGGAAAGAGAAATACATTGACGTACCACTGACGATGAAGATATAACAAAATATACACCAACGTTCCACTGAAGGTGAGCTACCAACGTTCCACTGAAGGTATTAAAGAGAAATACATCGACGTACCACTGACGATGAAGATATAACAAAATACATCAACGTTCCACTGAAGGTGAACTACCAACGTTCCACTGGAGGTAGAAAAAGAGATGTATCGCCGTACCACTGACAATATCACATACCAACGTTCCACTGAAGGTATTAAAGAGAAATACATCGACGTACCACTGACAATATCACATACCAACGTTCCACTGAAGGTATTAAAGAGAAATACATCGACGTACCATTGACGATGAAGATATAACAAAATACACCAACGTTCCACTAAAGGTGAACTACCAACGTTCCACTGGAGGTAGAAAAAGAGATGTATCGCCGTACCATTGACGATAACAAATATAACCAAATGCACCAACGTTCCACTGAAGGTGAGCTACCAACGTTCCATTGGAGGTAGAAAAGAACAATACATCGACGTACCACTGACGATGATCATATAACAAAATACACCAACGTTCCACTGAAGGTGAGAAGAGATGCCCCTTCGTATCACTGACGGTGAAGATCAATCAATAATACTTTGCTTTTTCTTTCAAAGATTGAGAATGCAAACACAAATGCATAATCTCAACATTCATCATCCACCGACCAAAATCCAATCCATGGTTAAATGGAAAGAAGCTGCCAAATAAGACCAGATCAAGTGAGGGAGTAACTCACTGAATTTCTGTTCGTAAGCATCTGAACAGAATAACTGAAACATACTATCCACATAGAAACAAATTCAGTGGGGATTTCAAAAAAAGTGAGTATTTTCTGCCTAAAGACACTCTAAATGAAAGAGCAATCTGATTAACAGTAAACTTCATGATATCAAATGTGAATGCATGACTGTTTTTAATGCATGTTAATGATGCATATGCTGCCAAAACTTAGCACAAGGAGTAACTCAAAAGATAGAGTATATAATCAAGCAATGTCTCAAGATGAACACTAGAGGTGTCTTCCACAACATGAGCAGAAATTGCTACAAACTTTTGATGGCCTCAGAATAAATGCTACCCAACACTGAGGGAACATTGGAGTTGAGAGAACAAAAATAACTGAGTTCTACATCATATTCGAACCAGGCCAAAAGTACATTAAGTGGGATATATTCTTCCTCTTTTGTATATGAATACATCAACATATCCATTCCTTGTAATGCACTCATGAATCAAAACAAAACTTCTTTTATATTTTTCAAAAAAGATTTTGTTGAAATCAATTTTCTCTTTGTTTCAAAAATTACTATCAACAATAAATGATATTTTGAGAGATATGAAAGAAATAAGATTGCAAATAACGGGCAAAGGCTCAAACGTTTTTAATAGAATGGTAGCTTGCAAAAGGCAAGACCCCATAGATGATTACAAAGTTTGGAAAGTGGTAATTTTGTGGAAAAGGTACATTGAAATGTAATGACCCCGTCCTCTCTCTCAACTTGGAATTCCTAAGCAAAGGCTTCCGTTGAAATGTGTTGAACTTCCCATGATAAACAGATGACTGCTGATGATCAAGTCTTGTCTGATGTAGTTACTTGCAATGAATCCCTAACTTTTGCCTAGACCGCCCTTTCGGGTTTTCAGTCCACCGGGTATTTTATTCTGTTTATGTCTCTAATCTTTGCCTGGACCGCCCTTTCGGGTTTTCAATCCACCGAGACGCTCTTTTTTTCCTAAGCCGCCCTTTCGGGTTTTCAACTTAGCGAGCTGTTCTTTTATTATTTTTAGGCGAAGTATTTCTTGACTACATCAGCATTCACAGGACGTGGGAGCTCTTCTCCATCCATAGTTGCAAGAATTAATGCACCGCTAGAGAAGGCTTTCTTAACAACATATGGTCCTTCAAAATTAGGAGTCCATTTGCCCCTTGAATCGGAGGTGAAAGACAAGATCCTTTTGAGTACGAGGTCTCCTTCTCTGAATACACGAGGTCGAACCTTCTTATCAAAAGCTTTCTTCATTCTTTTCTGGTATAACTGACCATGGCATAAAGCCGTCATTCTCTTTTATTCTATCAAATTCAATTGATCAAACCTGCTCTGACACCACTCAGCCTCAAATAACTTGGTTTTCATTAAAATTCTCAACGATGGAATCTCAACCTCAATAGGGAGCACTGCTTCCATACCATAAACCAAAGAAAAGGGAGTTGCCCCTGTTGAAGTACGAACGGATGTACGGTACCCATGCAAAGAAAATGGGAGCATCTCATGCCAATCCTTGTACGTAACAACCATCTTTTGCATAATCTTTTTAATATTCTTATTTGCTGCTTCAACAGCTCCATTCATCTTTGGCCTATAAGGCGAAGAGTTGTGATGTTCAATTTTGAAACTTTCACACAGTTCTCTCATCATACTGTTATTCAGATTCGAGCCATTATCAGTGATGATCTTGCTTGGTACACCATATCTGCAGATGATGTTGTTCTTGATAAATCTAACCACAACTTGCTTTGTCACATTAGCATATGAAGCAGCTTCTACCCACTTGGTAAAATAATCAATTGCTACCAGGATGAATCGATGTCCATTCGAAGCCTTGGGTTCAATCATGCCAATCATATCAATACCCCACATAGAGAATGGCCATGGAGAAGAAATAACATTGAGAAGTGTCGGAGGCACATGAATCTTGTCAGCATACACTTGACATTTGTGACACTTCTTTACAAACTTGTAGCAATCAGATTCCATTGTCAGCCAATAGTAACCTGCTCTAAGCATATTTTTAGCCATCGAATGTCCATTGGCATGGGTACCAAAAGAACCTTCATGAATTTCATGCATTAACATGTCTGCTTCGTGTCTATCCACGCATCTGAGCAAAACCATGTCAAAATTTCTCTTATACAAAACATCCGCATTGATGAAGAAACTGCCAGCCAATCTCCTCAAAGTTTTGATGCCCCAAGTGGGTACTCTTGGGTCTGAAGAAAATGTTTAATATCCAAGTACCAAGGTTTCTCATCTGCTGATTCCTCAACTGCGAATACATGAGCAGGTCTATCAAGACGCCTGATTGTAATCTGAGGTTCCTCATTATGGAAATTCACTTTGTATATGGATGACAATGTGGCTAAAGCATCAGCCATCTGATTCTCATCTCGAGGGATGTGGTGGAATTCAACTTTGTTGAAGAATGTCAATAGCCTTCTGGCGTAATCTTTGTAAGGGATCAAGCCAGGATGACGCGTTTCCCATTCTCCTTTAATCTGATTAATCACAAGCGCAAAATCTCCATAAACATCAAGAATCTTAATTCTCAGATTAATGGCCTCTTCAAGTCCCATGATGCAAGCTTCATACTCAGCAATATTATTTGTACAGTCAAAACATATCCTTGCAGTGAAAGGAACATGTGAACCTTGCGGAGTGACAATAATGGCACCAATACCATGGCCATGAATATTAGAAGCTCCATCAAAAATTAAACCCCATTTGGATCCAGGACCCGGTCCTTCTTCTAGCAACGGCTCATCCCAATCTTGAGCTCTCAAATACATTATATCTTCATCTGGGAAGTCCATTCTAATTGATTGACGATCATCAATTGGTTGGTGAGCAAGATACTCGGCCAACACACTTCCTTTCACAGCTTTCTGAGCTCTGTATTCAATATCATATTCTGATAACAACATTTTCCAGCGAGTAATCTTTCCAGTTAACGCAGGTTTTTCAAATATGTACTTAATTGGATCCATTTTGGACATCAATAGGGTGGTGTGGTTCAACATATACTGTCTCAGTCGGCGAGCAGCCCACACCAAAGCACAGCAAGTTTTCTCAAGCAGCGAGTATCTTGTTTCGCACTCGGTAAACTTTTTGCTAAGGTAGTATATTGCATACTCTTTTCGACCAGACTCGTCATGCTGACCCAACACACATCCCATTGAATTCTCAAGTACTGTGAGGTACATAATCAAAGGTCTTCCCTCAACTGGAGGAAGCAAAATGGGAGGTACAAGCAGATATTCTTTGATGTGGTCAAAAGCTTTTTGACAATCTTCATTCCACACACATCCCTGATTTTTCTTTAACAACTTGAAGATTGGCTCACAAGTAGCAGTCATATTGGAAATGAACCTAGAGATATAATTCAAATGTCAGAGGAAACCTCTCACTTGTTTCTCAGTCTTTGGTGTTGGCATTTCCTGAATTGCTTTAACTTTATCAGGATCCACTTCAATTCCTCTCTGACTGACAATGAAACCCAATAATTTTCTAGAACGGATGTCGCACGCTCGCGAAAAATGAACAGAGTCGCCACCAATATATTTATCCCATAAGGGAAAGGAATATCAGAAAACCTAGCAAAGGAAGGAACAGGGTCTTGCGACCAGAGAATCAAGGTACGGGAGTCGGTTACGCAAGGGGAAGGTTCTAGCACCCCTCGCGCCCATCGTACTCGATGGTATCCACCTATGTTTGTTTCTATCTAAAGGGTGTGTACTATGTCTATGTCTAAATGCGAATGCATGCAAAAAGAAATACGGGGAAAAGAAGGAAATATTTACAAATGTGCTCGTTCAAGCCCCGCGACTTGATGCCTACGTATCCTTTTCAGGAATCAGAGCTCCGTAGTTCGGCTCATATGTTTTTGTTTGTTTTTGTGTTTTTTAGTTGGGCGGAGTTAATGCTCGCGCTCTTGCATAAGGGGACAACCTAGGATGCAATGGAGCGGAGATAACGATGCCCTAAAGAAAGGAGAGAAGAGAGAGAGTTTGAGCGTTCGAGGAAATCCCTTAAGCAAGGGAAACTCGAATTACTCGTTGGTTTGTGTTTTTTAGAAGTTGGGAACTTACGCCTGAATGGTACCCTTAAGCAAGGGAGATCCAAGCACTCGAACATTCCCTTAAGCAAGGGATGTTCAAGCTTCCATTCCCTTTTTAAGAATTTTCACTTTGATTATTAGTGTTTTTTAGTATTTTCTTTGTATTTTTTAAAGGGATTTTATTTAGATATTTTTAGATGTTTTATGTTGTAAAAGAAAAAGAAACTAGCCTAAGTATGAAGGGAATTTCTACCTAATGTTATCATGGTTTCTACCTAAGGTTAGGAATAAAAGACACATGGAAAATAAAGCAAAAAGTGGAGTATATGAAAATAGCATAAGAGCATGAAAAAGAACAAGTAGAAAATATAGTAAAAGTGGACTAAAAATACTACTATTTTTTATTGATTTTTATGAGAGAAATTGAATTACAAGTCAAGTAAAAAGACTAAAAAACAAATAGCCTAAAACTAATATTTTTTATGATTATTTTTTGTGTCAAAATTGTATTAAAGTCTCAAAATTAAAAGGAAGAAAATTAGCATTTTATCACCTAAAAGAAAATGGTAAAAATCTAATAGAACCTAAAAAATACTAATTAACAAATGTGGATCAGGGGGTGTAATCCTACAAAATAGGTGTAAAGAGTGATTGGGGCGCAGGGCCCATCTGGATTAAGCCCAACAGAGTTTTTGCAGAGATCTTATTTGCCAAAAAGAATGGCATGGGCCTCAGGGGGTGTTAGCAGCGAATCTGGCCCAGGGGAAATGTTTTTCTGTACAGATTTTAATGCCAAAAAAGACAACGGGCCTACAGGAGGGGTGGATAGCATAGCAGGCCCAAGATATATTTTTGTGTGATCCATTTTGATTACCAGATTTTATTATTAACAATTTAATTAATAAAATAAAAAATAAAAAAGAAAAGGAAAATAGAAAGAGGAACTTAGGGTTACCTAACCTTGTGACCATTGGACTTCTTCGTTCTCATTCATGAACGGCGCCAACCGTATTTCCTCTTCTCCGATCAAAAACTCCGTTCGCCGCCGCAAATACCAACGGACAACGTCATCCCTACCTCGCCTCTCGATCTCTCTCGTCCCCCGTTCTCCGATCTCCCTTCGTTTCTATCTTAATCGTTTCTGTTTATCGAGAATGGCAAAGACGCCGCGATGTTGAAGATTTGCAAAGATGGTAGTGGAAGAAGAATTTGCGAGGATGATGGTGATGAGCGCCGTTGTTGTTGCGGGTTGAAGTCGTGTTGCGTTTTGCGTCGTGAACAGGAATTGCAATGATGACACGTTGAAGATTGATGAAGATGAAGAAGAATTCTGTGAGTGATGAAGGTCATTGATGATTATCGATGACGATTGTTGTGATTCTTTTCTGTTTTGCAAGTTTCGTGATGATTGAAGTGGAGAGAAGATGAAGTGAGTTGTGATGAAGATTCAGAAAAAGAAATTGAAGAAGATTGGTGATGAAGCGTGAGGGAGAAGGGAATTCAGAAGTTCTGATTTCAGATAAGTTTGTTACCGATTCTTTTATGAGTCTTCAATTCTGTTATACGATTCTTCTTTTTGTTCTGTTCTCCTTCTCTTTTTCTGAGTTTCTTTTGGTGATTTGATGAAGGTTGGTACGGAGATGAAGATTGGTTGTAGAGATGAAGGTTTGCAGTATGAGGAAGGTGATTTCAGAAAGTTGAGAGTGTGTGGATAAGGAGAAGATGATGAACGAGTTGCAGAAGAGAAGGAGAAAATGAAGATTTTGGTGGAGATTGAAGTGTGTGGTGGAAGATGAAGAAGATGGATGAAGATGGTGTGTGAATTGTGGAGAATCCAGAGAGTGAGAGTCTAGAGAAGGTTGGAGATGATGAAGATTTGTTGAAGGATTGAAGGTGGAATTGGAAGAAGATGGAGAAAGGTGAAGGTGAATGAAGAATCGTGGGATTGGTGAAAATGGTGGAGAGTGGAAGTTCAGAAATGGTGAAGAAATGATGAATGGATCCAGAGCAATGAAGAGTGAAGGAGAGCCTGTTATATAGAGATGAAGAAGATCTGTTTTCTGAAGGTTAGTTTTCAACTTCCCATTCTGTTTTAATAGCTGTTAGTGTAACTGTTTTCTGTTAGTGACTCAGTTAGTTTGTTATCTGTGGTAAGGGTTAGTTATTTCTGTTATGGGTATTGCTGAGCTGGCTGATTCGGTTAGGTTGTTATGAATCTGTTATGACAGTTAGAAGGTGGTTATAGGTTAGAACTGAATCTGTTAGAAACTGTCCTTTTTTCCATTTCTGTTTGAAGTTAGTCTCCATGCCAAGTAACACTTGTTAATGAGTTAAAAACTGTTTAGAAGCTGAACACATGCTGACTGTAGACAGAACTCGAGTGCATTGCTAATTTCGAATCCGGTTTCCCCTTTTTGCCGTGGTCTTTTGATATGCCAGTTCATGAACCAATCTTTAGTATGAGTATATATGTGAGCTGATTATTTTTATCAAAGTGTACATGGGGGTATTTAAACTGGCAGGCTCAGTATCTTTGTTTTCATGACTGGAATTGATTTTTGTGGTTTATGAATATGGTTAAATGGACAATGCTTGTATGCTTTTGGTATGTCATGGTTTATAGTGAATTTGAACATGAGTTGGTATGTGTGGACTGGCTGAAGCTGGTTTATTTTCTTTGTATTGCAGGCTGCAGGTTTGTAAACCGGTTCGGCTTTGAAGCTGGCTACTGTTTGTGGTAAATGCCAATGATCTGTCTTGATTGGTATGCTGTGTGGTGATGTTTGCAGGCGGAACGAGATGATGAGCGAGGTTGCAATTTGAGGCTCCGTGGTGTGTCTCAGGTCCGATTCAGTGCAGGTACGAACCGGGCGTAGATTGAACGAAGTTGTGACAGGTTAAAAACTAATATAATCTTTGAATGTGTTTGTAGTAATTTGTTCGAAACTGAACTGAATGCAAACGGTCGTGGTATGAACTTTGAGGTGGCGATTGGATTTGCATTGTATGAAAACAGTGGGGATTAGCCTTTTTTGTCAGGATCGGAATGTACAACTTGGTTAATGTTAGTTTGAAATCAAAAAATCAAAATGCTGGAAACTTAGTATGCTAAGGTTCTGTTATTTTGTTGCGGCAAATTGCCTGTGATGCTTTGTGGATTGTTTTTTTTGGTGAATTGAATTGTAGTGCTGACCTGGTTTACATACATGTTTTTTATGTGGTTTGAAATATGGTGTAGGTTCTCTTGCAGTAAGTGTTAGAAATGTTAGGGAATTGGACTGTTAGAACTTAGGTTGAATTTGTTGAATGGATGTTGGTGGATGTAGATTTAGGATGTATGTATGTGAACTTTGAATGTAGATAGGGACTGATTTGGAAGGGATTTGGGTTTTGTGTGTATATGCTTATGGGTTTCTGAATGCTGCAAGTTCAGGTGGTTTTTTTTATGTATGTTTACTGCTGCAGGTGATAGGAAGATCAAAACTTCATGTTAAACCATGATTGGCTTGGTAAGTGCAGGACTGTTTTGGCTATTTGTTGATGATGAATATACCATGGAGCGATGTCATCAAGCTAGGATCAGGCATGGGGTTCGGAACAACGTACTCGCGGCTGCTGCAGAACGAGGATGGATTGGTCATCATGGTCAAGGTCTGACTTGGTCAACGGTTGACCCAAAAGTCAACTGTTGACAAAAGTCAAAGTTGGAATTTTTATGTAATTTTGTATTCTTTTTCTTTTGTGATGTATCTTTAATTCCTTTTCTGTATTCTTGTGCACTTGTAACCTCGTATGGCCAGTAACATGAGGATGTATACTTTTGAATGCATTTGTGAAATGTTGACCTTTGCCATGTAACTTTGACTTTCTTCTAAAGTATTTAATTCAATCCCTTTCCATTTTTATAAATCCAAGTGGACTGGTAGCCAGAGGTATGGATCAACATGAATTTGGTCAAAAGGTCAACCTCACATGGTTGACTTTGACTAAAAGTCAACACTTTTGCAAATAATTTCCATGTGCCTCCTTTTTTATCAATCTATCAATAACATCTCCAACTGAGCTGCCAGACCTTCTTAACCATAACGAGACCACCAAGTGCCAAGGGAAATAAACCCTAGGTCAAGACATTGCATATGAATAGAATCCCTTTGATCAAGTACTTTTCAAGAACTGAACCAATCAACGCCTTCTGATCAAACATTAAGTATCCTTTTGAGGAATTGGACAAGCTTATAGATCCCATGCTTTTAGATGTTTTATTTAATAAATGAATGCAAAGTCATGCTAATGCCCTAATGGAGGTATGCATATGATCCAAAAGCTATAAGCCAGATAAAAATAAGGGGTAGGACAAATTTGGGGTATGACAGCTGCCCCTATTTAATCGCCTTAAACCTAAAAGTGAGATTGGCGTTAGCCTTTCGAACATTCGAGGTAGAAGAAGATTAAATATCAAGACCTGAAATTTGTCCTGAAGAAAAGATGATGTAAGTGTTATCCTTATTTTTTGTTTTGGATATCTGCTGGGGAAAGAGAATTTTTGTTTTTTCTGGTGGAAATATTTACAGTGAGTCATCGGATGAATGGTGAGAGCTTGTAACGTAGCCCAAGGTGCCAATACAAGGTTCTCAAAGGAAATGTTTACTACATGGAAGTGGTCGGAGCAGAAGTATGTCTGGTGGGAAGGTAAGATAGACAAGTGTTTTAAAGGAGATACAGACGAGTATCGACAGAATGACACATACGAGCATCCAAAAGGGAGATACAGACGAGTATCGAAAGAATGACACATACGAGCATCAAAAAGAAGATACAGACGAGTACCAAAGGAACGACACATACGAGCATCAAAAGAAGATACAGACGAGTACCAAAGGAATGACACATACGAGCATCAAAAGAAGATACAGACGAGTACCAAAGGAATGACACATACGAGCATCAAAAGAAGATACAGACGAGTATCGAAAGAATGACACAGACGAGCATCGGAAGATGATACAGACGAGTACCAAAGGAATGACACATACGAGCATCAACAGGGGATACAAACGAGTATCGAAAGAATGACACAGACGAGCATCAAAAGAAGATACAGACGAGTATCGAAAGAATGACACAGACGAGCATCAAAAGGAGATACAGACGAGTATCGAAAGAATGACACAGACGAGCATCAAAAGGAGATACAGACGAGTATCGAAAGAATGACACAGACGAGCATCGGAAGATGATACAGACGAGTACCAAAGGAATGACACATACGAGCATCAACAGGAGATACAGACGAGTATCGAAAGAATGACACAGACGAGCATCAAAAGAAGATACAGACGAGTATCGAAAGAATGACACAGACAAGCGCCAAAAGGAGATACAGACGAGTATCGAAAGAATGACACAGACGAGCATCAAAAAGAGATACAGACGAGTATCGAAAGAATGACACTGACGAGCATCAAAAGGAGATACAGACGAGTATCGAAAGAATGACACATACGAGCATCAAAAGGAGATACAGACGAGTATCGAAAGAATGACACATACGAGCATCAAAAGGAGATACAGACGAGTATCGAAGGAATGACACATACGAGCATCAAGAGGAGATACAGACGAGTATCGAAAGAATGACACATACGAGCATCAAAAGAAGATAAAGACGAGTATCGAAAGAATGACACATACGAGCATCAAAAGGAGATACAGACGAGTATCGAAGGAATGACACATACGAGCATCAAAAGGAGATACAGACGAGTATCGAAAGAATGACACAGACGAGTGTTTGAGAAGCTTGGTAGATGGACTTACTGGGGATTGGGATTTAGTCTTGAAATGATTTGCCAGGACGGAAGGCAAAGGATACGCAACACGGGGGTTGGATCTGAAAAATTTTCCCGTACGAGGGAAGGAATCACGGAGACTAGGGACGATTAGGCTCGGCAATAAGAGGACAGTAACCACGGGGGATTACGGGGATATTGATGCTTACGAAGCATAAGAATTACATTAATCCCTCAGGCCAAAGGTGGGGTGTAACTCTTCAAGAGTGGCAATCGTTCGAATCGCCACACACCAAGTATGGTTATTCAAACGATTGAAAAATGAAATGGGTTGAATGCCCACCCTCATTCGCACTCTAATTTTCGCGCGGCACACGGGAAATAACCATGACAAGACTAGAGACGACTAGACTCGACAAGAAGGCGATAGTAACCACTGGGGATTACGGGAATATGGATGCTTACGAAGCATAAGAACTACATTAATCCCTCTAGCCAAAAGGCGGGGTGTAGCTCTTCAAGAGTGGCAATCGTTCGAATAGCCACACACCAAGTATGGTTATTCAAACGATTGAAAAATGAGATGGGTTGAATGCCCACCCTCATTCGCACTCTAATCTTCGCGCGGCACACGGGAAATAACCTCGGAGACAACGATTCTGACGAAGAAAGACATTGCATCCGATCCATATTGGGGAGATTTCTTTTGATGTTGAGGACACCAGGTATCGGCACCATGGCTGGAGGAGATTTGTAATGGAGTAGCAGATATCAAGTGAAGTTTATACAGATGACAACTTCTGTGGGGATGCGCCATTGGCTTGATTTAGCATTGATTTGTATTATCTGGCTTATGCTTTGTATGCATGTTTGAATTTTTCTATGGCGTAATGATCCGCTTTGACGGATATGCTACGCTTTTGAGGATGCAATGTTATATGCAGTGAATACTATATGCAGAGTGCCAAATAAAGGCATTAGTGAGGTAAACACCAGGGAGAATCCCCTTAGTGTTAAGGACCATGTGGAGGTGCCCAAAGATATTGGACTTTTACTTGCAAGATGCTCCTTCTTTGACTTGAAGGAAAAAATCTGACTTCTCACCATGTGCCACTGCTTGGAGGATTTTCAGCTTGAAGAGATTCCCTCGATTCACCATGTTGGGGATGAGAAATCCAGATAAGAAGCCTAGATAGGGGAGTAGGACAACTCCTAGGAGAAAATAAACTCCTATGCTTGAGGAATGGAACAAACTCTTGGGAGAAATAAACTCCATGCTTGGGGAGAGACCAAGGTTCCAGGAGAAATAAACTCCTATGATTAGGGAGAGGACACTAAAAATCAGACGATCATGTCCCAAGTTTCATGACCCATGAAGGAAATTGCCCCAGTGGATCCTTGGAGAGATTTGTCAAATCTCGACGTGACTGCCCCAGATTGGTTGAGCTCAAGAGAGACTCCTCGACGTGATTGCCCCAGATTGATCGAAGCTTGAAGAGATTTATCGACATGATTGCCCCAGATTGATGGAATTTGAAGTCACACAAACATGGAAACAACTTTACCACGCTCAACGGAGTCTTCAAACTCTTCCCCTTGGAGTAATCAAAGAATGCATCAACTGTTCATGCCCACGAATTTCTTTGGATAACTTGTCCCTTGATGGTCAACATTTGAAATGATTGGCTTTTACTCCTCAGAGTTCTCAAGTCTCTTGAACTTTGACATAGTCAAGTTACTCACTGATTCTCACCATGGTAATTTCCTTGATGTTAAGCACATATTTGTATGCAAAAGAATGTTAATTCTAAGAATCATGATTCTAATGCAAAGCCTATGTTAGTCTTGAAGTTTTAAAACTTTTTATGAAATGAGGTTGCAACCTCTTGTGACCGAATCACTAGTTGACACAACCTCGATTTTTGCATATGGAAGATAAAGCAAGCCTACGATACCAACATGGATATGTGCCTCGCTTCATTGGGAGTCAGTTAAACGCTATCTCATCGGAGTGCGCTTTCAAAATAAACCCTACTTCAATTAGGACTTTTAAGGGTTGTAACTTGGCCGGGTTCACGGTTTTGGAAACAAAGGATTTTTAGGCTCAAAATTATTTGGTGCCCACCCCCTTCGTGATGTTCTCCAACCCTATGTTCAGTTAGCTCGACACGAGTGTTCATCCCTCACAAGGAATTTTGAAATGGTTGAGGAATCAATGAGGTTCTTTGGACATGGCAGTCGCTCACCTTTTATTTTTCTGATTCATTGTCACACAACTTTGTTCTTGCTTGGCAATTTCATCATCTTTTTCCTCATGCTTCTTTTGCCATTTTTCTTTCATCTTTTATTTTCATTTTTTTTCGCCATTTTTTTTTTGCTCTCCTTTTTTTTTTGAACAAGTCGTGTGACCTCGCATAGTCTTTGATTCGTTGGAAGTGATTGCGACTGCCTCACTCCTTTGATTTGATGAAGGATTACCATTGTGGTATCGTCATCTCTTGATCTCTTGACGGAATAAGGATAATCATTGCGGTTTTGACATTCCTCAACCTTTTGGAGGATAACCATTGTTGTATCCTTAGATGCATACCCTTTTGGTGAGTTTTGAACACTCGATCAAGTTAAATGAACACTACCCTTCCCCAAGGTAAAAATAAGGGTTTTTTATGATTAGAAAAGAATCTCCTACTTCAAGGCTCAAAGGGGTTAACGAGGGTCTATCTCCCTTATATCTCCAGTGTTTGGGGATTTGAAACAATGCCTGTACATCCTCAGCAGGGTTTTTTATTCAAAAACACATGATTAGAGATTTTGCATTTTTATTTTTCATGATTCCCCCTCCGCTCTTTGCCTAAGCAAGGGATTAGTAAAGTTGGTATCGTAATGCCAAAAACATTTATGAGTGAAAACGAATGGGTTTCTTCAAGACAAACATAAACAATGTATCTCATTTTCATTCAGAAATTAACAAGTTTTTACATGCTATAAATGCTTAAACAAACAATGAAATGTTACAAATGAGAATGCATTAAAGAAACTAAATGAATGCCATTGTTGAGGAGACTTGACTCCGTCTGGACTTATTGATCTTGAATACTTTTTGCAGTTCTTTCCAAACACTTCAGATTACTCCAAAAGAGAACTCCAACGAAGTCACCCATGAGTCGTAAACTTTTGCCTTGCTTTAGGGATTCGAGCAATGCGAGTGATGCAATGCTCAAGATAAGAGTACGTCTTGCTTATCCCTCGTGCGGGAGCCCCAAGCATAGTTGCTAGAGTAGTAATCGCCATCATAAATGGAAAGAATCTTGTATGATCATCAAACTCAAGAGAGCTACTTGTGGTGAAGAAGACCCAATACACGAATCTTAACCAATTGAAATTCCGACAAATGGAAACGAATGAGCACAAGGCAATAGAATCACATCAATTTGTTTCTCATATTCTTATTGTCTCTGTTAACTAGTAAGGCCACTGAGAAGGAGATCCTGAGAAAAGGAAACTGATAGATGAAGTAGAACCTTGAGAATGAGAAGCGTTGTGAAGAACACTCTTGATTACCACATGGAAGAAGATTTTGACAAAGTCATCCGGGAATTTGTAACGCTTTTAAGGGATTCGAACAAAGCAAATGGCGCAATGCTCAAGATAAGCCAGGTCTTGCTTATCCCTCGATCGGGAGCCCCAAGCAACTTCCACACATGTACAGGAGATGATTACCAATTTAGCTTCAATATCCATCATTAGGAGTGAGAGTGGACGATCCTTGCATTTCTTGATATCAGGCATCAGGCACAAACCAACAATATCTGAATCAGTGGAGTCACGACTTTTTATGGCTTTCAATCTTTTCTCCAAGAGGTGGAACCTTTTGCCAATTTCAATACTTGGAAACTTGCAGACTTCAATGATGTGAATTCTCTTTACCAAGAATAGGAATCTCAACATTATTTCAAACATTCTGATACATAAGACCTTCTCATGGGGTGAGATTAACATTTGCATTTGGCTTCTGAGGGACTTGTCTTAACTCTTCATGTCTAAAGGAAAAATTTGAAGAGCCTCCATAGATTGATTCATGTTACCCCATTTCTGGTCTCATCTCAGTCAAAACCTCACGGAGTTGTTCCATAGTTGATCTAGGAGCTTGTGGCGGTGAGAAGTCAAATCTGTTGTTGATCTTGAAATCTGAACATAAAGGGTCCCATAAGTCTCTGAAAGAACCATGAAATGCATGATAATATGAATGCATGTTTCATTTATGAGAGATCCTAAAGTCTTTTCACACCCTTTTTTTTGTTCTCTTTTGGAATCCAAGCTTTGTTTTATATGGAGTATATTTTCTTTTTTCTGCTTTTCTATTTCCTTTTTCTTTTTCTCTTTTTTTTTTTTGGAAATAGACTTTAGGATCCCCCACAAATGAAGTGGATGAAGGAATGATGTTATGCAATGCAAAGGCATGGGATCAAGGTCCATATAATCTGAGTAGCCACTGTGCAATCCTCTGAATAACTGATGTTAAACCTCTGTACAGGCCAAATGTCACAGGATCAAAGGTTCGACGCCTTTTTGAATACCAGAATATCAAGCACCATGAGAACAGACCAAATAAAGGTCTGACCTCAAATATGAAGAGCCAAAGGTATGTAGGAGTCAAGGTTTCCTGTCCCACCCCAATCTCACGGGTATGAAGTCTAGACACAGACAAGTGGTCCCTAATGGTCACTAGGGTCTACAGTTCCCATGGGGTACAAAGTGTTTGAGGCAACAGGCGTGCCAGACACAGTGTTCCATGAAAGAACCTCGCCCAGTTGTGGTACCCCATGTCAAACTCGATCGTAGCAAGAGCCACGGGAGTCAGCATGAGCATCCACGCTAATCCTATGTGTCACTGGCCTGGGTAGTGGGCATTTTACCTCACAAAACCCCCCACCTGCAAAACAAAGCAGAAAAATATGTGCCCCCCACGGGGACCCATAATATAGTCCAGATGCATGATGTGCAAGCAGAAATAAACATGATATGCAAGCAAAAAATAAACGTGCAAACATATATACAAGATATAGACATAAAAAACAAATAAACACCCAATAAAATAAAACAAACAAAGGCTAGGATCGACTTGCTTAGGTAAATCCCCAGCAGAGTCGCCAGCTGTCGCACTGATCGGTAAAATAGCAAGTGTACTATTTTGCCTCTGTAGTAATAATAGGGAAAGTCCCCGAATGTCGATCTCAAGGACTGCGTAGTAATATCGAGTTCAAATTATAGATCAATTAAACAAAAACTAATATTGGGGTTTTGTTTGCAAATTGTCACTAAACAATAATTAAAATAAGCAGAAAAGTAAATTGGTTTTTTGACAAATATGAGTATTATGCTAGGGGTATAGTGTGTGATTGTTCCTGTAATAACCTTGGATTTAGATCTCTTCAACAAGTTCATAACCTTTAATTACCGCCCTTTAGATTATTTTCCCCTAAGTCCTTAGTGGGAAAACCTTTGAACATTCATCCTAACTCCTAAGTCCTTAGAGAATTATGATGAAATCAAGCCTTTATGTTATCAAGAGTTAACCGGTAACTATAGGGTATCCCTAGTCCTAGGTGATATCTACTATAGTCTAATCGTACAAAAACCTTAACAACCGCTGTCCAGCTGGTTGTTAACCGTAAATCAATCTTGTTGGTCCGACAAAGAAAGCATAAAAACCTTGTACAATTAAATTAAATAAGAAAACAAATCTATTGATGAACTCAGGAATTCAAAATCATTACAGAGTCAAATCAGGGACACGCCCTAGCATTAGGGTTTAGTTACTCATATTGTTCAAAGAAAAAATATTATAAAATAGATACATTACAAGAATTGAGATGAAAGTTGATCTTCAATCGCTTCCATTCATGAAGACCTTCTTCTCTCCCAAACCCTTGTTTTCTCCAATCTTCAATCGTGTCTTCTCCTAGGCAAAAAGTCCTTCTCCTTGTCTCTCAAATCACTTTTAACTTCTCTAGGCTTTCAGATCCCAGCCAGAATACCAAAATTGCCCCTGGGTCTTTAAAATTGTAAAAACATCAAAATTCAGAAATCCTGTCCGCACAGGCTGACACGGCCGTGTCACTTGACACGGTCTGAACGTGTCCGTCTCTGCCTATTTTGGCTTTGACATCAACATCAAAGTTGTAGCCCTTTTCGTTAGCAAAATTTTGCCACTAGAACCGCGTCATTCCGAGTTACGAAGCTCCAGTTATGATCAAAATACTACACGCATGTCACGATTTTCAGCTTCTTTTACACCAACACTTGTGCAATTTCCATCTGATCCAGAATTAACCTACAACCACCAATTAGAGAGATCAAAAGCATCTAAAAAGACATGATAAAGGGCACAAAAACATAATGCAAGCAATTAACTAATATTAAAGGAATCAACGAAAAACCCTTGAAAACAACCACAAAGTGTTACCAAGTATGACGATCTTATGCCGAATTTATGACGAAATTAAGTAGAAATGGTGACCGATCACGCACGCTCGCGAAAAATGAACAGAGTCGCCACCAATATATTTATCCCATAAGGGAAAGGAATATCAGAAAACCTAGCAAAGGAAGGAACAGGGTCTTGCGACCAGAGAATCAAGGTACGGGAGTCGGTTACGCAAGGGGAAGGTTCTAGCACCCCTCGCGCCCATCGTACTCGATGGTATCCACCTATGTTTGTTTCTATCTAAAGGGTGTGTACTATGTCTATGTCTAAATGCGAATGCATGCAAAAAGAAATACGGGGAAAAGAAGGAAATATTTACAAATGTGCTCGTTCAAGCCCCGCGACTTGATGCCTACGTATCCTTTTCAGGAATCAGAGCTCCGTAGTTCGGTGATAACACGAAAATGTATCACATATTTGGCTTGATTTTCATATATTATTTCCCTATTTTATCTTAATTATGTAGCTTTATGTCGGTATTATGCTGGTATTTTCATTGTTTTAGGTTTTATGTTCGTTTTGGAGACTATTTGTGAAAAGGAAAGAAATTGAGCTAAATTCATTGCTATTTATGCCAAAAAGATGAAAAAAGGTGCTGAAGTAAGAGAGGGGTGCAAAGAAGACCCAATTGTGCAAAGTGCAAGCCCAGCCCACGAAGGAGCTAAAGCTCCCACTATGAAGAAGCCGAGACGCCCGTCTTAGGGCCCAATTGCATGGAGACGCCCGTCTCCAAAGTCCAAGGGCCACGTCATCAAAGGAGACGTCCGTCTCCCAAGTTCACCCACGTCCACTGCCACGTCTCCAAGCTCCAAGCCCACTAAGAGACGCCCGTCTCCAAAAGTACGTGGACCCCGCCACTTTCTCCATTAATTTAGTGGGCAATTCCAAGTCTTCCTATATTTTCTCAACTTCCCACGCATGATCTCCACTACTTCACACATGATGCTGAAAGGAACTTCCATTTCCATTCACTATAAATAGAGGCTGAGCATTCATTTGAGAGTATCCAAGTTTTAGGCGCGGAAGCGCTGTTCATAGTTTTAGGCATAAATTATCACTTTGTAAAAGTGGTAGTTTCTCACATTGAGGAACTACCACACCATTAGTTTTAGGCCTACAATTTATGTACTCTTGGATCACAATCTTACCAACATTATTTCAAAGCTTCATTCAAGTTTCAAGATTTGTTTTGTTCGCAATTTAATTCAAGTTTATTTCATCTGCTTTACTTCCAGGTTTATTTATTTGCAATTATTTTAGTTTTATGTTCTTATATTATTGTTTTATCATTATCATTATAATATGGATAGTAATTATAATTTCATGTTTAATAATTATAATTCCATGTTTAATAATTATAATTTCATGTTTGTTTCTTTAAGTATGTCTGGCTAATTTATTTAGATGTCGGTATGTAGAGTAATTTAACTGTAGGGATCCGAAATAAATTGGCTTAATTATGTTTTATTAAATATCACTTGTTTTTGGTTTGTATGTCTAATTTAATTAGTAAGTCTTAAAACCAATAGAGCGAAAGTTTGAGGGCTTAAGACGGTCAAAGGTTAAAATCAATAGAGCGAAAGTTTGAGATCTTTAACTGGATAGTAGACATAGGACATTAGTTTTAAGGATGGCGAAAGCGTATTAGAACTAATTAGAACTTATTTATTTTCAAAAAGTGTTTTTAAACCCGCGCGGGATGGCGAAAGTGTACGTTAGGGATATTAGCATGTTCCGAGTCAACAGAGCGAGAGTTTGAGATTAGGAGATTTAAGTAGATAACGACTTCATAAAACAAGCATTTTATTAACTATGCTATTTCCAAAAAGCGTTTCTAAATCTGGTGGGATGGCAAAAGCGTACATTAAGAGTTAGGATCGTAGTCTGAATCAACAGAGCGAGAGTTTGAGAGGAGGACTTTTAAACAACATAGTTAGTAAAGATCTTTGATTTAATTAGAATCTGGCCAATGGAACTTCGGATCACCTAAGTTAGATGAAATACATACTGATATCCGTTTGTTATTATATTTTACCTAGATTTAAGATTTTAGTTTCCCCATTTATAAAAAACCCCAAATATCATTAGCCTTAGCTTTACATAGTAACTTTAGATAACGGTAGGTCGATTTATAGTCCCTGTGGATTCGATATCTTTTAAAACTACACGACACGACTGTGCACTTGCAGTTATCCCGACTAATAGACACGCAAAGTCGCGATCAAGTTTTTGGCGCCGTTGCTGGGGACTATTCAAGTCGATATCGTAACTCGCTGTTACACCGTAGAGACTAAGGCATAATTTTTTTTCTTTCTTTTCATTTACTACTATGTATCACCCAAACTTTTTCTACAACTCCCAACAACAGTATTTCGAGGGATACCAAGAATCCCATAAATCCGACCTCGAAATACTGTTGGAAAATTTCAATGCGTCACAAACTCATTCTCACCCAAGTCACCTCTACAATTCCCAATCTCAACATTTCGAGGAACCACAAGAAACCTACAATCCAAACCTCGAAACATTAATTGGGGATTACAATTCGACACTAGCTTATCCTCAACCGAATTCCCTCTACAATCACCAATCCCAACATTTTGAGGAACCACAAGAATTTTATAATCCCAACCATACCTATCCTCAACCAAATTTCCTCTACGATCACCGTAATCAATATTTTGAGGAGTCGCCAGAACCCCATAAATCCGACCTCGAAATAATAATGGAAAATTTTAATGAAACATCTATGATGACAAGGAACTTTGTGGAAACACAAAATGCGACGCTAACCTACTTCGAGGAACCACAAGAATCCTATAACTCTAACCTTGAAGCATCAATAGAGGATTTCAATGCAACGCAAACTTATCATCAACCGACTTTCCTCTACGATCACCACGCCCAACATTTCGAGGTGTCGCAAGATTATCATAAATCCAACCTCGAAATCTTAATGGAGGAATTCATTGAAGCACAAACTCTCTTTAGGCTAGAATCTATAATGACAAAGCAGTTTGAGGAAACGCAAAATGCAACGCTAGCTCCCTTTGAAGAACCTCAAGAATCCCATAATTTTAACTTCGAAACATCAATGGAGGATTCCGACGAGACGCTAACTCACTCTAGATTAGAAGCCATGATGGAGCACTTTGTAGAGACACAAACCGTCCAAAACCAAGAGTTTATCAAACAAAGTCTTCAGAACAATGAAACCCTTAGGCAATTGACCACTATGGTTGAGTCCCTAGCGACTCACAACATGGCATTAGAGACTCAAATCGCCCAACTTGAACAAAAGCCACTAGGAGACTTACTTGAGGAGTATATTGACATAACCATTAGTGAAGAACAAATTGAAATTCCTGAGGAGAGTGATAATGAGATTGAGGAGAGTGATAATGAGATTGAGGAGAGTGATAATGTGGTTGAAGAGATTTCTAGTAAGAAAAGAGTGGAGATTGAGAAAAATCCACCAACACCATCTGAGAGGGAGGTTGTAGAAGAGGTAGAGAGGTGTAGCGGGGAAAATCTGATATCGAAGCCATAGGATCGACTCGAATCAATATTTCGTTTGAAATCGCCACCGCGCTTTATTTTTTCAAAGGAAAAGGGAAAAGAACGAAAAACCCAAAGTTTTGTTTTTAAAACAAGAAAGAGATCTCAGGTACGGGTGTTGATTATATGAGGGGAAGGTTTAAAGCATCCCTCATATCAGTGGTACTCCACAGGAACCTTTTTGAAAATCTGTAACGTGTGTGTGCTAGAAAACGGGTTTGTTTTATTTTTAAAACAAGCTCGGCAAAGCGTTGAGCTTTGTGCCTACATACCTCCTCGGTGCAATGGAGAAGTCAGAGCTAATGTAGTTCCGCTTTTGGGAAAAACGTTTTAAAACGAATAAACACTTTGTTGTCGTTAGAGAGAAATACTCAGCCATTGATCTTGAGCATGAGAACAAACAAGTTCTTTGCATCGCAAATGAAATAAGGGCGCCAACTCGGATAAAATCAACGAGTATGCCACTAGCTTTCCCACGCGGAAAAGATCTCGTTATTATCAATCAATTTCAAAATCGTGGGGTATAACCACTCGTTTCGACAATTAACGGTGTCTAAACTTTTTGAAGAAAAAGGCCACTAAGGGCAAAAGATATTTTAAGAGAAAAGGTTTTGAAAAGGTTTGCAAACATAAGAATGTTTTGGAAAAAGAGAGAAGATTTTGAAAATTTAAGAATGGGAGGAGATGAAGAGGCTATCCTATTGCGTAAAATAAAAGCTAAGGAAAGAAACGGTCTGACCGAAATAAGAAGCCAACACTTGACATTAAGAGTCAATGTAGTTTTCCCATCCTTTGGACTTATCAATACCAATACATTAACACTTGGGGATCCAGATGAACTTATTGTCTTAGCACCACTTTTTATTAAGCACATTAAGATTCCGACGAAAATCGGGCAGAGTAACGGTTGTTTTCGAGTAAAATCCTTATATCAATGCCTTGGAATTAACCATCAAGGGCTTTCAAGGAAGTACCTGCACACATAAACATACAACAAAACAATGCCAGACAGACAGAACAATCACAGGGTAGTAATAGAATGAGTCCAGAGGTACTAGGTCCATAAGTCCGAATCTCCAAAATGCTAGGGATAGTAACCGATAGTCCAAAGAGAGCCTTATGTATTTTTTAGATTTTCGATTGTTTATTAGTGTTTTAGCCAAAAAGGTAAAGTATGGTCCAAGTGGACAAAAGAAAAATAACGGAAGCATAAACATATGTCCAAGTGGACAAAGAAAAAACGGCGGAAAGTAAATATGATGAAATGATAAAATAAAGCGATAAAGCTAGAAATATAAAGAGCGGTATAGTAAAGGTGCGGAAATTAAAGTTAGTTGTTAAATGTTAAAGATAACCATCTTGAAACTTGTCAAGTATGTTATCAAAGTTAGTGGGAGATCGATGGTGAGTGAATGATGTACTCGGATTTAAATTCAATGGGGTTTATCAGAAGCTTGATAAAATCATAGCGACTACACGATAAAAACCTCCACAAGTCTTAAATCAACCGCATACAATTCTCTTCCATATTTGATCTTTTTTATTCGGGACACGAAATATTGCGCTATGTTAAGCAGATCGCCAAGTGATTTATGTAGAAATCACCCTACAACGAGGCCGGTCAAAACTTTATGTGCTAATGCATGCGAGAAGAACGATATGTAGATCGTTTTCCGAAAGCAATACCGCACGAAAAGAAAAATGGTGAGTGATCTAGTCTTTACCAAGAATCCATAAGAATTCTCAAGGTATTAAGACTTTCATCGATCAAAATAAAGAGAAGTAAAAGATGGAACCCCATTAAAAGCTCCTTTCATCCATAATTTCAATCACATAATTTTGCGGATTTGGATTCTCATCCTATCGACGCCCTAAGTCCATTGAAATTAGAGAGAAATTAGGCCTCTAACTTGTGATTCAAAGAAAATATCAAAAGAATGGAGTAGAAGATGAGTTAGAACCAAAAACAAGTCAAAAACCACAAAAATCAGCATTCTGCTCAGTGTAAATCGATTTGCACAGAGTGTAAATCGATTTGCACAACTCTGTTTTCAAAATTTGCGCAGTTTTTAGCTGTGTAAATCGATTTGCACCAGATGTAAATCGATTTGCACAACACAGTTTTCAAAAAAACAGCAAATAAAGAGAAGAAAACTTGTTTAAACATAAAACCAAACACCTTGTGATCTTGGATCAATTTGTGCACGAAAATGTATCAAGTAAGCAAGCAAATCTCATCAATATAGCACCAAAGGTGCATCAAGCATAAACAACAATGGATCACATCTTGAATTATGGAATGGATCTAGAATTTTACCAAATCTTTCACAAACTTTGAATCTTCTTCAAGAACACACAACCACAAGCCTTGATCTCTCACAATTGATGAAGAAAAGTAGTGTTTATGTTGAGGTTTAGCTCCAAATTAGTGAGGTTCAAGATGTGACTCACTAATTTGTGTGGAAGAAAAATAGCTTTGAGTGATGGGTTTGGAAGAGGTGAGGAGAGAATTTGCAATAAGTTTCTTGGCTATCAAAGCTTGAAAAATGAGGAGGGGAATGCCTCAATTTATAGCACTTAGGCTTGGGAAATTTTGTGGCTTGGAGTTAGGATTGGAAAATAGAATTAGGCTTGGAAAAGTGATTTGGAGCCAAAAATGAAATCCAATGGTCTTGATGCAATCACATGAGGGTACATGATTAGATGATGTAGGAAATCAAATGTAAGAACCAAGTCATGCTTCCCATGCTTGCAAATGATGTCAACACTTCAAAAAGCTGAAATTTGCCTTCATTTTTCCAAATTCGTGCTGGTGCAATCGATTTGCACATTATGCAAATCTATTTACATGGCTGAAAAAGGCAAAATCTGGGGCAAAAATAGTTATGCAAATCGATTGCTGTCTTATGCAAATCGATTTGCACTGATGGCAGAAGCAAATCTGGTGCAGAAACAGTTGTGTAAATCGATTTACACCTTATGCAAATCGATTTGCACAGTGAAAATGTTGAAAAATGCTCCTTTGATGGGTATTTTGACTTGGTACCTACAAAACACAAACATACAAAAGCACAAGGCAATATTTTTGGTATTTTGGTTAGTAAAACAATATATACAAGAATAAAACTTGGGTGCTCGATGATTCCCTTGCAGATGAATTGTGCACAACATCACCAGTAGAGCTCTAAGTTAAAACTTCTTGATTGATGATTGGTATGCAAATGATGTGTAATCTTATGGTCAAAAATTGGGGTATGACAGATGCCCCTATTTAAGTTTCTTCGATTTGGAAATACGATGATTGGAAATCTTCGTTTTGACAAAAAATCGAAGAGACTTAAATATATAAAACACAATTTTTGATCCTAAGATGCAATGCAATGTTAATGAATACATGTGATGATAATAACGCATGACAACACTGGGGAGTAACAAGTTATCCACTGGGGAAAACAAATGTCTTGCTATAACTCCGCTGGGGAAGGCCAGACTTTGTTGGAGAGACGGAACTTTGGTGGGAAAAGAAACTTCTCTGGGGAAAACACTTCGCGTCAGAGAGGTTATGGCATCCTCTTTCACTGGGGATGAGAAAAAGGGGGTCATCCTCTTTCACTGGGGATGAGAAAGTATGCATCAGAATGCCAATCATCTGTTAACAGAAATCACACCATCGTACCACTGATAATATGAAGATATGCACCGCCGTACCACTGACGATAACACATACCAACGTTCCACTGAAGGCATGAAGAGATATATACCACCGTACCACTGATGATATAGAAAGAGATGATTCATCGACGTACCACTGACGATGAGAGAGATGTACCGCCGTACCACTGACGATAACACATACCAACGTCCTACTGAAGGCATGAAGAAATATACCACCGTACCACTGATGATATGAAGAGATCTACCACCGTAACACTGATGATAAGAGATAATTCATCGACGTACCACTGACGATGACGCATACCAACGTCCTACTGAAGGTATTAAAGAGATATACATCGACGTACCACTGGCGATGAAGATAACAAAATACACCAACGTTCCACTGAAGGTGAACTACCAACGTCCCACTGGAGGTAGAAAGAGATGTATCGCCGTACCACTAACGATAACACATACCAACGTTCCACTGAAGGTATTGAAGAGAAATACATCGACGTACCACTGACGATGAAGATAACAAACTACACCAACGTTCCACTGAAGGTGAACTACCAACGTCCCACTGGAGGTAGAAAGAGATATATACCACCGTACCACTGATGATATAGAAGAAATGATTCATCGACGTACCACTGACGATGAAAGAGATGGTGTACGAAGATGACATAATCAAGCATGTCCCAAGCTGAACACCAGAGCAGAAACTGCTATCAATCTTTTGATGGCTTCAGAATAAATGCTACCCAACACTAGGGGAAATTGGAGCTGAGAGAACCAAAACAGTTGAGTTCTATACCATATTCGAACCAGGCCAAAGGTGCATTGAGCGGAATACATTCTTCTGCATATGAATACATCAACATATCCATTCCTTGTAATGCACTCACGAATCAAAGTAAAAATTCTTTTATAATTTTCAAAAGGATTTTGTTGAAATCAATTTTCTCTTTGTTTCAAAAATTACTATCAACAATAAATGACATTTTGAGAGATATGAAAGAAATAAGATTGCCAAATAAAAGGTAAAGGCTCAAACTTTTTTGATAGAATGGTAGCTTGCAAAAGGCAAGACCCCATGGATTATTACAAAGTTTGGAAAGTGGTAATTTTGTGGAAAAGGTACATTGAAATGTAATGACCCCATCCTCTCTCTCAACTGGGAATTTCTGAGCAAAGGCTTCCGTTGAAAAGCGTTGAACTTCTTCATGATAAACAGATGACTACTGATGATCAAGTCTTGTCTGATGTAGTTACTTGCCATGAATCCCTAACTTTTGCCTGGACCGCCCTTTCGGGTTTTCAGTCCACCGGGTATTTTATTCTGTTTATGTCTCTAATTTTTGCCTGGACCGCCCTTTCGGGTTTTCAATCCACCGAGACGCTCTTTTTTGCCTAAGCCGCCCTTTCGGGTTTTCAACTTAGCGAGCTGTTCTTTTATTATTTTAGGCGAAGTATTTCTTGACTACATCAGCATTCACGGGACGTGGGAGCTCTTCTCCATCCATAGTTGCAAGAATTAATGCACCGCCAGAGAAGGCTTTCTTAACAACATATGGTCCTTCAAAATTAGGAGTCCACTTGCCCCTTGAATCGGAGGTGAAAGACAAGATCCTTTTGAGCACGAGGTCGCCTTCTCTGAATACACGAGGTCGAACCTTCTTATCAAAAGCTTTCTTCATTCTTTTCTGGTACAACTGACCATGGCATAAAGCCGTCATTCTCTTTTCTTCTATCAAATTCAATTGATCAAACCTGCTCTGACACCATTCAGCCTCAGACAACTTGGTTTCCATTAAAACTCTCAGTGATGGAATCTCAACCTCAACGGGGAGCACTGCTTCCATATCATAAACCAAAGAAAGGGGGGTTGCCCCGGTTGAAGTACGAACAGATGTACGATACCCATGCAACGCAAATGGGAGCATCTCATGCCAGTCCTTGTACGTAACAACCATCTTTTGTACAATCTTCTTAATATTCTTATTTGCTGCTTCGACAGCTCCATTCATCTTGGGCCTATAAGGCGAAGAGTTGTGATGTTCAATCTTGAAACTTTCACACAGTTCTCTCATCATGCTGTTGTTCAGATTCGAGCCATTATCAGTAATGATCTTGCTCGGTACACCATATCTGCAGATGATGTTGTTCTTGATAAATCTGACCACAACTTGCTTTGTCACATTAGCATATGAAGCAGCTTCTACCCACTTGGTGAAGTAATCGATTGCTACCAGGATGAATCGATGTCCATTCGAAGCCTTGGGTTCAATCATGCCAATCATATCAATACCCCACATAGAGAAAGGCCATGGAGAAGAAATAACATTGAGAAGTGTCGGAGGCACATGAATCTTGTCAGCATACACTTGACATTTGTAACACTTCTTTACAAATTTGTAGCAATCAGATTCCATTGTCAACCAATAGTAACCTGCTCTAAGCATCTTTTTAGCCATCAAATGTCCATTGGCATGGGTACCAAAAGAACCTTCATGAATTTCATGCATCAACATGTCTGCTTCGTGTCTATCCACGCATCTGAGCAAAACCATGTCATAATTCCTTTTATACAAAACATCAGCATTGATGAAGAAACTGCCAGCCAATCTCCTCAAAGTTTTCTTATCTTTATTTGATGCCCCAAGTGGGTACTCTTGAGTCTGAAGGAAGCGCTTAATATTGAAATACCAAGGCTTCTCATCTGTTGCTTCCTCTACTGCAAATACATGAGCAGGTCTATCAAGACGCCTGATTGTAATTTGAGGTTCCTCATTATGGAAATTCACCTTGTACATGGAAGACAATGTGGCTAATGCATCAGCCATTTGATTCTCATCTCGAGGGATGTGGTGGAATTCAACTTTGTTAAAGAACGTCAACAGCCTTCTGGCGTAATCTTTGTAAGGGATCAAGCCAGGATGACGAGTTTCCCATTCTCCTTTAATCTGATTAATCACAAGCGCAGAATCTCCATAAACATCAAGAATCTTAATTCTCAGATTAATGGCCTCTTCAAGTCCCATGATGCAAGCTTCATACTCAGCAATATTATTTGTACAATCAAAACATATCCTTGCAGTGAAAGGTACATGTGACCCATGCGGAGTGACAATAATGGCGCCAATCCCATGGCCATGAACATTAGAAGCTCCATCAAAAATTAAACCCCACTTGGATTCAGGATCTGGTCCTTCTTCTGGCAATGGTTCATCCCAATCTTGAGATCTCAAATACATTATATCTTCATCTGGGAAGTCCATTCTGATAGATTGACGATCATCAATTGGTTGGTGAGCGAGGTACTCTGCCAACACACTTCCTTTCACAGCTTTCTGAGCTCGATATTCAATATCATATTCTGATAACAACATTTGCCAGCGAGCAATCCTTCCAGTTAATGCAGGTTTCTCAAATACATACTTAATTGGATCCATTTTGGAAATCAATAGGGTGGTGTGGTTCAACATATACTGTCTCAGTCGGCGAGCAGCCCACACCAAAGCACAACAAGTTTTCTCAAGCAGCGAGTATCTTGTTTCGCACTCGGTAAACTTTTTGCTAAGGTAGTATATTGCATACTCTTTTCGACCAGACTCGTCATGCTGACCCAACACGCATCCCATTGAATTTTCAAGCACTGTGAGGTACATAATCAAAGGTCTTCCCTCAACTGGAGGGAGCAAAATGGGAGGTTCAAGCAGATATTCTTTGATGTTGTCAAAAGCTTTCTGACAATCCTCATTCCACACACATCCCTGATTTTTCTTTAACAACTTGAAGATTGGCTCACAGGTAGCAGTCATATTGGAAATGAACCTGGAGATATAATTCAAACGTCCGAGGAAACCTCTTACTTGTTTCTCAGTCTTTGGTGCTGGCATTTCCTGAATTGCTTTAACTTTATCAGGATCCACTTCAATTCCTTTCTGACTGACAACGAAACCTAATAACTTTCCAGAACGAACACCAAAAGTGCATTTGTTTGGATTTAAGCGGAGACGATACTTTCTTAAACGCTGAAACAACTTTAAAAGATCTTCCATGTGCCCCTCCTCTGACTGGGATTTGGCAATCATATCATCCACATAAACCTCAATTTCTTTGTGCATCATATCATGGAAAAGAGTAGTCATGGCCCTCTGATATGTCGCACCAGCATTCTTCAACCCAAAAGGCATCACTTTGTAACAGAATGTCCCCCATGGTGTAATAAAGGTCGTCTTTTCCATATCTTCAGGTGCCATCTTAATCTGGTTGTATCCTGAAAAACCATCCATAAAGGAGAAAACTTCAAACTTTGCAGTGCTATCTACCAACATATCAATGTGAGGTAGAGGAAAATCATCTTTTGGACTGGCTTTATTCAAATCTCTATAATCAACACACATGCGAACTTTTCCGTCTTTCTTCAGAACGGGCACGATATTGGCAATCCATTGAGGATATACAGAAGTGACAAGGAAACCTGCATCTATCTGTTTCAAGACCTCATTCTTAATCTTTTCTGCCATATCAGGATGACTCCTTCTTAACTTTTGCTTGACAGGAGGACATTCTGGTTTCAACGGCAAACGATGCTCCACAATATCTGTGTCCAACCCAGGCATATCTTGGTAGGACCACGCAAAAATGTCAACATACTCTTTAAGAAGCTCTACCATCCTCTTCTTAACATCTTGACCAAGCAGTGCCCCAATCTTGACTTCCTTTTTATCCTCTTCAGAACCCAAGTTGATGACTTCTAATGGCTCTTTATACGGCTGAATAGTGTCTTCCTCGTGCTCAAGCAGTCGGGAAATCTCATCAGGAATACATTCATCACTCTCTTCTTCCGCCTCATACACAGGACACTCGAAGTTTGGAGAGGGCGCAGGGTCATTACTTTCAACGGTTTTATTGATTAATCTGCACAAGTGATTATTATTTCAGAAAAAAGGAAAGATATATGCAAACATGTAATCGTGCAGATTATGGAAAAAAATGAAACATTTTTAAGGTTTTTTGTGTTACCACTTTCCAGAAAAAGCAAAAAGATAAAAAAGCATTTATATGCAGAAACAAAATGACTTTTATTGATGATTTTAATGTTTAAAACAAACAGAAAACAGCCCCAACAACATCACTTTCATCTTGGGCAGAATGAAAGGATTTTGAAAAACATAAAAGCAAATTACTTTGAGACATGAGTACACTCAGGAATGTCAATGGTGATCCAGTTCTTAATCATCTTTCCATGGGTCACAAAGGTTGGCACTTCTGGCTCTGGTTCGTCTTCAACAATAGCGTTCACTTCTGGAGGAGTCGGGTGTAGAAACCCAGCACTATGAAACATTTCCTGATAAGGACGAAAAGCAGATTCAGACTTCATCACAGACTTGTCTGAGGCAGAAAATCCCAGACCAGCTCTATTCCTGTTCTCTTGTAGACTCACCACTTGTCCCCAGACTCCTGAATGTCCATTCTGAACCACCAGTTGAGCATCTTTGAAGGAGGCAATGGAAGCTTCATCCTTTTTGAATTCATCATTAACAGACAGGGCTTGGAATGCAGTTCCAATGACTACTTCATCGGCTTCTATGGTACGGAACGAAGAGAGATGACTAATCAGCAAAGCTTGTTCTCCATTCACAATGACCATTTTTCCATCTTTCACAAATTTCAACTTTTGGTGGAGAGTCGAAGTAACTGCCCCAGCCTCATGGATCCATGGGCGTCCCAATAAGCAACTGTATGCAGGGAAAATGTCCATCACTTGAAATGTAATCTTGAAGACAAACGGTCCAATACCAATAGGCAAATCAACCTCTCCAACCACTGATTTCTTCGATCCATCAAAAGCCTTGACAATCACATTACTAAATCTCATTGGTGTACCACCATAAGACAGCTTGGCAAGAGTGGATTTTGGCATGACATTCAGAGATGATCCAGTATCAATCAACACATTGGACATTGAGTCCTCTTTGCAACTGACGGAGATATGCAAAGCCAAATTATGATTTCTTCCTTCCTCAGGCAAATCTTCATCACTGAAGCTCAAATTGTTACATGCAGTGATATTGCTCACAACCCCATTAAACTGATCCAGCGTCACATCATGATCCACAAAGGCTTGATCAAGTATTTTCATCAAAGAATCCCTATGAGCAGGAGAACTCGTCAGCAGTTCCATTATAGAGATCTTGTACGGAGTACGATGCAACTGATCCACAATCTTATAATCACTCATCTTGATAAGCTTCAAAATCTCATCCATCTCCTTTCCTGAAGATGACCCAGCATTCACTTTTGTCGCATCATTATTGTTCACAGGTACTTGAGTAGAACTCCTCTGGACATCCACAACTGTCTGGGGCTGAGTAAAAACTCGTCCACTTCTAGTCACTCTACTAGCATCTGCTATATTCTCAACAGAAGGCAGAGGCTTAATCTCAACTTCTTTTCCAGCTTCCAACATGGTGGCATTGTATCTGTAGGGTACAGCTTTATCAGAACTATAAGGTACAGATCCAGGCAAACATATCACAAGAGGTTCTACAGCAGCTTTGCCATAATAACCAATCTCTACACATTCCGGGATTTCAAAGCATGGTTCAAGCACATTGACATCATCTTCATCTCTATCCCTCAGAATCTCAATGAGCCTTTGATCTATCATCTCTTGTAAATCTCTTTTCACAATGTAACACCCTCGAGGATTAACTGAACAAATCCTACAAGCAGCATGATGATGCTCATAATGACTATACTCACATAGAGTGGCATGCATCTCTACCAATGATCCTCTGATGTGTTCCACACGATAAATCTTATACTTCCCAGGGCATCCATGCACCATATTCACAGCAGACGCTTCATGAGTTGGCAACAGATTGTTCTTCACATTTGGGCCAATATCACGGAAAGAAAGCATTCCAGAACGGACCAATCTCTGAACTTCATTCTTCAAAGGCCAACAATTCTCGAGGTCATGCCCAGGAGCGTTCTGATGAAAAGCACATGTGGCATCAGCTCTATACCACCAAGGGAGTTTCTCTGGAACAGGAGGTGGTGATCTTGGTTGAACCAACTTCTTATGAATTAGAGCAGGATACAGTTCAGTGTACGTCATAGGGATAGGATCAACATTAACTTGAGGATACGGATTCCGCCTTGCTGGTTGTTGATTAACAGGAGCTACAGGCACTGAATTCACAACAGGAGTTACTGACGCCACTTGTTGAGATTGATTTCTGAATCGACTATTCCTCCCATGAGAAACAGCATTAGCATCTGATTCTTTCTTCTTCTGGAATGAAGAACCATACTTCTTCGCACCACCAGATGAATTGTTATTCCGAACCAGACGGCCTTCTCGCACAGCTTCTTCCAACCTGACACCCATACCCACCATTTTGGTGAAGTCTACAGGAGCACTTGCAATCATCTTCTCATAGTAAAACGGACCAAGAGTCTTCAGAAAAATCTTAGTCATCTCTTTTTCTTCCATCGGAGGAATCACTTGGGCGGCAACCTCACGCCATCTCTGAGCATATTCCTTGAAGGATTCTTTCTCTTTCTGCATCATAGCTCGCAATTGATCCCTATCAGGAGCCATGTCCACATTATACTTGTATTGCTTCACAAATGCTTCAACTAAGTCATTGAAAGTGCGAATATGGGTGCTATCAAGGCCCATATACCACTTAGAAGCAGCTCCAGTCAAACTGTCTTGGAAATAATGGATCAACAGACGTTGATCATCAGTGTGAGTGGACATCTTTCTCACATACATCACCAAATGTGCCTGAGGGTAGGAATTTCCTTTATACTTCTCAAATTCAGGCAGCTTGAACTTAGCAGGTACCTTCACATTAGGAACAAGGCAGAGATCATGCACATTCTTTCCAAACAGTTCTTTCCCACGGAGAGCTTTCATCTCTTTCTGCAGTTCTTCAAACTGATCTTGGAAACCATCCATTCTGTCATGAATTTCACTTGGAGCAGCATCATAAATGGGCTCTGGGACAAAAGGACCAGTATGAACAATAGGAGATGTGTTGACCATAACAGGAGTCAACGGACGAGTCATCTCAGGAACAGACAAATAACCTTCAGGCATGCCCCAGGGATATCCATTAGGCATACGTTGCTGAGTAGCACCAACAGGAATAGCAGGAATGGTTGTAGCAGCAATTTCAGAAATCACAGTGGTCTGACCCTGAGCTTGGGCATTGGGAGGAGGAATCTGATTCTGATTCTGAGTCTGATTCTGAGCAGCCATCAATGTCTCAACCAGAGCAGTGAGACGATCCACACCAGATCTCAAAGTAACAACCTCTTCACGTAGCTCACGATTCTCTTGTTCAAGACCTTCCATCTTCTTCTTGCAGTTAGCTCGAGTATTATACCGGTGAGACAGCTTGATTCTGTATGAAGAGCACTGAATAAGACCTCGGGAATACTTTCGGAAGCAGGACCAAAATGCAGAATGATGCATCAAATGCAATGCAAATGTTTTTTATTAGTTTTCAAGGAACTTTTAAGACATTAATTGTAAACATTAGCAAAAACATCATAAAACATAACAATATTCTTTCATTAGTAATGGAAAAGCATACAAAAGGATTCAAAGATCCAAAATTACAAAACAAAGGAAAGGCTAAAAACTAGAAGGGAACACTTCTGATGAAGATCCAACTCCTCTTTGCAGCTTCCTACGGAGCTTCTCCAGTTCATCTTCATAAAAGGCCTTCAAATGAGCATTCTCGACCATCAGCTTATCAGCAACTTCCTTCCATGCAACTGAATCTTCTTGTGGTCTCTTTCGCTTTTCACCATGTTGTTGAAGCAACTCTTCTTGATGACGAATCTAATCCTCCTTTTCCATCAACCAACCATCTTGGATATCAAGCATTTCATCTTTTTCTTTCAAGTGTATCTTCAACTCCTTGTTCTCAAACTCCAAAGCATCTCTTTCCGCTCTCAACTTAGCCACGAGCTCTAGATGTTCTTCACTAATTTCAATAGGAGTAGTGAGACAATGGTGGAGTAACGAGTAGAGAAGGCTCCTCAAGTAAATAAGGCATCTGAAAAGTGTGAGCTCTAGCTTGAACCCAATCAGTATAGTCTTTGAGAGCAACACATTGTTTTGTTCCCAAATGTCTCTTCCTATCAACATGGTGCCAAGCACGCACAAACCGATTTCTCATATCCGAATTTCCATCTTGATTAAGATAAAAGATTCCTGACACAAGAATACTAGCGGGTCGCTCCTTCATGGGGTAGCAAAATTGACGCCTTGCAAGAATGGGGTTGTAGGTAATTCCTCCTTTTATACCAAGAAGAGGTACATTAGGGAATTCTCCACAACTATCAATAATCTCGCCAATGTCATAAGTAGGATTGTACCAATGGATATTCCCATTAGTAAGAGGCATGATCTTCTGAGACCATGAGAGACCATCAGGATTGTTCAAGAAACTCTTAGCTTGAGGTAAGTGCGAAATAAACCACTTATAGAGCAAAGGAGTGCAACAATTGATAAGTCCACCTTTCTTATCATTCCTATGGTGAATGGAATGATAAGTATCCCCAAGCAAAGTAGGCACGGGATTCCCAATCATGAAGATCCGAATAGCATTAACATCGACAAAGTTGTCAATGTTGGGAAAGAGTATCAAACCATAGATGAGCAAGGCCAGAAATGTCTCAAAAGCAATCATACTTCCTTTACTAGCCAACATAGAAGCCTTTCCAATCAAGAACTTAGAAGTCAACCCCCAAATTCCTCCTTTTTTGGTCATGTTTGCTTTTACATCTGATATCTTCAAATGAAGGAGCTCTGCTATCTCATCAACCTGAGGCTCTTTCTCCAGACCACTAAACGGTATGTCGTTCGTAACGGGAAAACCAATCCAATAAGAATACCCCTCCAAAGTGGGCATAAGCTGATAATCCGGAAAGGTGAAACAATGATAAACCGGGTCATAAAACTGCACAAGAGTCTCAAGAATCCCTTTTTCCACTTTAGTCTTCAAGATAGAGATCAATTTCCCATAACGGCTTTTGAAGTTGTCAAGATTAGGAACCAAAGTTGCTAGCTCCTTCAATTCCTTTGCACTTGAATTTCTGAAAGTGTACTTCTTGATGCTTCTCTTTTGATCCATAGTACCTGTGATGTTTACAAAAAATGTCTCTAAGTTCCTTGAAAACCATTTGTAAAGGACACATTTTTTTTATGAATGCATGAATGCATGGTTTATGCACCAATCACAATCAAGAGCACACAAGATCACATCAAATCACACAAAATCACACAGTCCAGGTTCAAAGGTTCGACGTCACGAGCATGGAGCCATGGGTCTACCCATCCCACAAGGTGTGTTCTAAGGAATTTTGTACCTGCCAATCGGGTTCTACAAAGGTTCCCAGAGTTTTCAATCTTCTATCGGATATTACCGGCACGCACAATTGCTCATGGGCGCCAACAATATGCCTAAAAAGACCTCGTCTGAGCGTAGTATCGCATGACAACAAGCTCAAATTGGTACTTGATCTTGTTTCTGCACTACATCCTAAAAAGGCTTAGATTGGTTAAAAGGGTTCTAGGTCATTCAGCTTCTACGGACACTCACTATTGAAAGTAATAGCGTTATCACGATGGTTCGTAACAACCTCTACTACCTTCCATGAGGCCTCCACTGATTGGGGTTCCACCATATGACGCTCATGGTAAGGATTGCTCCTGACATGCGACTATTGGTCTTACCACCTCCTATCTCAAGTTACTCACCAAAGTTCGGGTTAGAACTTTATCTCATCACAGAGGAACCATCGAGCACCAAAAAGAAAAAAAAAAGAAGATAAACAAATAAAGCACACAACAATATATACAGATAAAGCACACAGATAAACAAAAATAGGCTTAACACACTTAAAACCGGATCCCCAGTGAAGTCGCCATTTTTCTGTAGCGGGGAAAATCTGATATCGAAGCCATAGGATCGACTCGAATCAATATTTCGTTTGAAATCGCCACCGCGCTTTATTTTTTCAAAGGAAAAGGGAAAAGAACGAAAAACCCAAAGTTTTGTTTTTAAAACAAGAAAGAGATCTCAGGTACGGGTGTTGATTATATGAGGGGAAGGTTTAAAGCACCCCTCATATCTGTGGTACTCCACAGGAACCTTTTTGAAAATCTGTAACGTGTGTGTGCTAGAAAACGGGTTTGTTTTATTTTTAAAACAAGCTCGGCAAAGCGTTGAGCTTTGTGCCTACATACCTCCTCGGTGCAATGGAGAAGTCAGAGCTAATGTAGTTCCGCTTTTGGGAAAAACGTTTTAAAACGAATAAACACTTTGTTGTCGTTAGAGAGAAATACTCAGCCATTGATCTTGAGCATGAGAACAAACAAGTTCTTTGCATCGCAAATGAAAGAAGGGCGCCAACTCGGATAAAATCAACGAGTATGCCACTAGCTCTCCCACGCGGAAAAGATCTCGTTATTATCAATCAATTTCAAAATCGTGGGGTATAACCACTCGTTTCGACAATTAACGGTGTCTAAACTTTTTGAAGAAAAAGGCCACTAAGGGCAAAAGATATTTTAAGAGAAAAGGTTTTGAAAAGGTTTGCAAACATAAGAATGTTTTGGAAAAAGAGAGAAGATTTTGAAAATTTAAGAATGGGAGGAGATGAAGAGGCTATCCTATTGCGTAAAATAAAAGCTAAGGAAAGAAACGGTCTGACCGAAATAAGAAGCCAACACTTGACATTAAGAGTCAATGTAGTTTTCCCATCCTTTGGACTTATCAATACCAATACATTAACACTTGGGGATCCAGATGAACTTATTGTCTTAGCACCACTTTTTATTAAGCACATTAAGATTCCGATGAAAATCGGGCAGAGTAACGGTTGTTTTCGGGTAAAATCCTTATATCAATGCCTTGGAATTAACCATCAAGGGCTTTCAAGGAAGTACCTGCACACATAAACATACAACAAAACAATGCCAGACAGACAGAACAATCACAGGGTAGTAATAGAATGAGTCCAGAGGTACTAGGTCCATAAGTCCGAATCTCCAAAATGCTAGGGATAGTAACCGATAGTCCAAAGAGAGCCTTATGTATTTTTTAGATTTTCGATTGTTTATTAGTGTTTTAGCCAAAAAGGTAAAGTATGGTCCAAGTGGACAAAAGAAAAATAACGGAAGCATAAACATATGTCCAAGTGGACAAAGAAAAAACGGCGGAAAGTAAATATGATGAAATGATAAAATAAAGCGATAAAGCTAGAAATATAAAGAGCGGTATAGTAAAGGTGCGGAAATTAAAGTTAGTTGTTAAATGTTAAAGATAACCATCTTGAAACTTGTCAAGTATGTTATCAAAGTTAGTGGGAGATCGATGGTGAGTGAATGATGTACTCGGATTTAAATTCAATGGGGTTTATCAGAAGCTTGATAAAATCATAGCGACTACACGATAAAAACCTCCACAAGTCTTAAATCAACCGCATACAATTCTCTTCCATATTTGATCTTTTTTATTCAGGACACGAAATATTGCGCTATGTTAAGCAGATCGCCAAGTGATTTATGTAGAAATCACCCTACAACGAGGCCGGTCAAAACTTTATGTGCTAATGCATGCGAGAAGAACGATATGTAGATCGTTTTCCGAAAGCAATACCGCACGAAAAGAAAAATGGTGAGTGATCTAGTCTTTACCAAGAATCCATAAGAATTCTCAAGGTATTAAGACTTTCATCGATCAAAATAAAGAGAAGTAAAAGATGGAACCCCATTAAAAGCTCCTTTCATCCATAATTTCAATCACATAATTTTGCGGATTTGGATTCTCATCCTATCGACGCCCTAAGTCCATTGAAATTAGAGAGAAATTAGGCCTCTAACTTGTGATTCAAAGAAAATATCAAAAGAATGGAGTAGAAGATGAGTTAGAACCAAAAACAAGTCAAAAACCACAAAAATCAGCATTCTGCTCAGTGTAAATCGATTTGCACAGAGTGTAAATCGATTTGCACAACTCTGTTTTCAAAATTTGCGCAGTTTTTAGCTGTGTAAATCGATTTGCACCAGATGTAAATCGATTTGCACAACACAGTTTTCAAAAAAAACAGCAAATAAAGAGAAGAAAACTTGTTTAAACATAAAACCAAACACCTTGTGATCTTGGATCAATTTGTGCACGAAAATGTATCAAGTAAGCAAGCAAATCTCATCAATATAGCACCAAAGGTGCATCAAGCATAAACAACAATGGATCACATCTTGAATTATGGAATGGATCTAGAATTTTACCAAATCTTTCACAAACTTTGAATCTTCTTCAAGAACACACAACCACAAGCCTTGATCTCTCACAATTGATGAAGAAAAGTAGTGTTTATGTTGAGGTTTAGCTCCAAATTAGTGAGGTTCAAGATGTGACTCACTAATTTGTGTGGAAGAAAAATAGCTTTGAGTGATGGGTTTGGAAGAGGTGAGGAGAGAATTTGCAATAAGTTTCTTGGCTATCAAAGCTTGAAAAATGAGGAGGGGAATGCCTCAATTTATAGCACTTAGGCTTGAGAAATTTTGTGGCTTGGAGTTAGGATTGGAAAATAGAATTAGGCTTGGAAAAGTGATTTGGAGCCAAAAATGAAATCCAATGGTCTTGATGCAATCACATGAGGGTACATGATTAGATGATGTAGGAAATCAAATGTAAGAACCAAGTCATGCTTCCCATGCTTGCAAATGATGTCAACACTTCAAAAAGCTGAAATTTGCCTTCATTTTTCCAAATTCGTGCTGGTGCAATCGATTTGCACATTATGCAAATCTATTTACATGGCTGAAAAAGGCAAAATCTGGGGCAAAAATAGTTATGCAAATCGATTGCTGTCTTATGCAAATCGATTTGCACTGATGGCAGAAGCAAATCTGGTGCAGAAACAGTTGTGTAAATCGATTTACACCTTATGCAAATCGATTTGCACAGTGAAAATGTTGAAAAATGCTCCTTTGATGGGTATTTTGACTTGGTACCTACAAAACACAAACATACAAAAGCACAAGGCAATATTTTTGGTATTTTGGTTAGTAAAACAATATATACAAGAATAAAACTTGGGTGCTCGATGATTCCCTTGCAGATGAATTGTGCACAACATCACCAGTAGAGCTCTAAGTTAAAACTTCTTGATTGATGATTGGTATGCAAATGATGTGTAATCTTATGGTCAAAAATTGGGGTATGACAGATGCCCCTATTTAAGTTTCTTCGATTTGGAAATACGATGATTGGAAATCTTCGTTTTGACAAAAATCGAAGAGACTTAAATATATAAAACACAATTTTTGATCCTAAGATGCAATGCAATGTTAATGAATACATGTGATGATAATAACGCATGACAACACTGGGGAGTAACAAGTTATCCACTGGGGAAAACAAATGTCTTGCTATAACTCCGCTGGGGAAGGCCAGACTTTGTTGGAGAGACGGAACTTTGGTGGGAAAAGAAACTTCTCTGGGGAAAACACTTCGCGTCAGAGAGGTTATGGCATCCTCTTTCACTGGGGATGAGAAAAAGGGGGTCATCCTCTTTCACTGGGGATGAGAAAGTATGCATCAGAATGCCAATCATCTGTTAACAGAAATCACACCATCGTACCACTGATAATATGAAGATATGCACCGCCGTACCACTGACGATAACACATACCAACGTTCCACTGAAGGCATGAAGAGATATATACCACCGTACCACTGATGATATAGAAAGAGATGATTCATCGACGTACCACTGACGATGAGAGAGATGTACCGCCGTACCACTGACGATAACACATACCAACGTCCTACTGAAGGCATGAAGAAATATACCACCGTACCACTGATGATATGAAGAGATCTACCACCGTACCACTGATGATAAGAGATAATTCATCGACGTACCACTGACGATGACGCATACCAACGTCCCACTGAAGGTATTAAAGAGATATACATCGACGTACCACTGGCGATGAAGATAACAAAATACACCAACGTTCCACTGAAGGTGAACTACCAACGTCCCACTGGAGGTAGAAAGAGATGTATCGCCGTACCACTAACGATAACACATACCAACGTTCCACGGAAGGTATTGAAGAGAAATACATCGACGTACCACTGACGATGAAGATAACAAACTACACCAACGTTCCACTTAAGGTGAACTACCAACGTCCCACTGGAGGTAGAAAGAGATATATACCACCGTACCACTGATGATATAGAAGAAATGATTCATCGACGTACCACTGACGATGAAAGAGATGGTGTACGAAGATGACATAATCAAGCATGTCCCAAGCTGAACACCAGAGCAGAAACTGCTATCAATCTTTTGATGGCTTCAGAATAAATGCTACCCAACACTAGGGGAAATTGGAGCTGAGAGAACCAAAACAGTTGAGTTCTATACCATATTCGAACCAGGCCAAAGGTGCATTGAGCGGAATACATTCTTCTGCATATGAATACATCAACATATCCATTCCTTGTAATGCACTCACGAATCAAAGTAAAAATTCTTTTATAATTTTCAAAAGGATTTTGTTGAAATCAATTTTCTCTTTGTTTCAAAAATTACTATCAACAATAAATGACATTTTGAGAGATATGAAAGAAATAAGATTGCCAAATAAAAGGTAAAGGCTCAAACTTTTTTAATAGAATGGTAGCTTGCAAAAGGCAAGAACCCATGGATTATTACAAAGTTTGGAAAGTGGTAATTTTGTGGAAAAGGTACATTGAAATGTAATGACCCCATCCTCTCTCTCAACTGGGAATTTCTGAGCAAAGGCTTCCGTTGAAAAGCGTTGAACTTCTTCATGATAAACAGATGACTACTGATGATCAAGTCTTGTCTGATGTAGTTACTTGCCATGAATCCCTAACTTTTTCCTGGACCGCCCTTTCGGGTTTTCAGTCCACCGGGTATTTTATTCTGTTTATGTCTCTAATTTTTGCCTCGACCGCCCTTTCGGGTTTTCAATCCACCGAGACGCTCTTTTTTTCCTAAGCCGCCCTTTCGGGTTTTCAACTTAGCGAGCTGTTCTTTTATTATTTTAGGCGAAGTATTTCTTGACTACATCAGCATTCACGGGACGTGGGAGCTCTTCTCCATCCATAGTTGCAAGAATTAATGCACCGCCAGAGAAGGCTTTCTTAACAACATATGGTCCTTCAAAATTAGGAGTCCACTTGCCCCTTGAATCGGAGGTGAAAGACAAGATCCTTTTGAGCACGAGGTCGCCTTCTCTGAATACACGAGGTCGAACCTTCTTATCAAAAGCTTTCTTCATTCTTTTCTGGTACAACTGACCATGGCATAAAGCCGTCATTCTCTTTTCTTCTATCAAATTCAATTGATCAAACCTGCTCTGACACCATTCAGCCTCAGACAACTTGGTTTCCATTAAAACTCTCAGTGATGGAATCTCAACCTCAACGGGGAGCACTGCTTCCATATCATAAACCAAAGAAAAGGGGGTTGCCCCGGTTGAAGTACGAACAGATGTACGATACCCATGCAACGCAAATGGGAGCATCTCATGCCAGTCCTTGTACGTAACAACCATCTTTTGTACAATCTTCTTAATATTCTTATTTGCTGCTTCGACAGCTCCATTCATCTTGGGCCTATAAGGCGAAGAGTTGTGATGTTCAATCTTGAAACTTTCACACAGTTCTCTCATCATGTTGTTGTTCAGATTCGAGCCATTATCAGTAATGATCTTGCTCGGTACACCATATCTGCAGATGATGTTGTTCTTGATAAATCTGACCACAACTTGCTTTGTCACATTAGCATATGAAGCAGCTTCTACCCACTTGGTGAAGTAATCGATTGCTACCAGGATGAATCGATGTCCATTCGAAGCCTTGGGTTCAATCATGCCAATCATATCAATACCCCACATAGAGAAAGGCCATGGAGAAGAAATAACATTGAGAAGTGTCGGAGGCACATGAATCTTGTCAGCATACACTTGACATTTGTAACACTTCTTTACAAATTTGTAGCAATCAGATTCCATTGTCAACCAATAGTAACCTGCTCTAAGCATCTTTTTAGCCATCAAATGTCCATTGGCATGGGTACCAAAAGAACCTTCATGAATTTCATGCATCAACATGTCTGCTTCGTGTCTATCCACGCATCTGAGCAAAACCATGTCATAATTCCTTTTATACAAAACATCAGCATTGATGAAGAAACTGCCAGCCAATCTCCTCAAAGTTTTCTTATCTTTATTTGATGCCCCAAGTGGGTACTCTTGAGTCTGAAGGAAGCGCTTAATATTGAAATACCAAGGCTTCTCATCTGTTGCTTCCTCTACTGCAAATACATGAGCAGGTCTATCAAGACGCCTGATTGTAATTTGAGGTTCCTCATTATGGAAATTCACCTTGTACATGGAAGACAATGTGGCTAATGCATCAGCCATTTGATTCTCATCTCGAGGGATGTGGTGGAATTCAACTTTGTTAAAGAACGTCAACAGCCTTCTGGCGTAATCTTTGTAAGGGATCAAGCCAGGATGACGAGTTTCCCATTCTCCTTTAATCTGATTAATCACAAGCGCAGAATCTCCATAAACATCAAGAATCTTAATTCTCAGATTAATGGCCTCTTCAAGTCCCATGATGCAAGCTTCATACTCAGCAATATTATTTGTACAATCAAAACATATCCTTGCAGTGAAAGGTACATGTGACCCATGCGGAGTGACAATAATGGCGCCAATCCCATGGCCATGAACATTAGAAGCTCCATCAAAAATTAAACTCCACTTGGATTCAGGATCTGGTCCTTCTTCTGGCAATGGTTCATCCCAATCTTGAGATCTCAAATACATTATATCTTCATCTGGGAAGTCCATTCTGATAGATTGACGATCATCAATTGGTTGGTGAGCGAGGTACTCTGCCAACACACTTCCTTTCACAGCTTTCTGAGCTCGATATTCAATATCATATTCTGATAACAACATTTGCCAGCGAGCAATCCTTCCAGTTAATGCAGGTTTCTCAAATACATACTTAATTGGATCCATTTTGGAAATCAATAGGGTGGTGTGGTTCAACATATACTGTCTCAGTCGGCGAGCAGCCCACACCAAAGCACAACAAGTTTTCTCAAGCAGCGAGTATCTTGTTTCGCACTCGGTAAACTTTTTGCTAAGGTAGTATATTGCATACTCTTTTCGACCAGACTCGTCATGCTGACCCAACACGCATCCCATTGAATTTTCAAGCACTGTGAGGTACATAATCAAAGGTCTTCCCTCAACTGGAGGGAGCAAAATGGGAGGTTCAAGCAGATATTCTTTGATGTTGTCAAAAGCTTTCTGACAATCCTCATTCCACACACATCCCTGATTTTTCTTTAACAACTTGAAGATTGGCTCACAGGTAGCAGTCATATTGGAAATGAACCTGGAGATATAATTCAAACGTCCGAGGAAACCTCTTACTTGTTTCTCAGTCTTTGGTGCTGGCATTTCCTGAATTGCTTTAACTTTATCAGGATCCACTTCAATTCCTTTCTGACTGACAACGAAACCTAATAACTTTCCAGAACGAACACCAAAAGTGCATTTGTTTGGATTTAAGCGGAGACGATACTTTCTTAAACGCTGAAACAACTTTAAAAGATCTTCCATGTGCCCCTCCTCTGACTGGGATTTGGCAATCATATCATCCACATAAACCTCAATTTCTTTGTGCATCATATCATGGAAAAGAGTAGTCATGGCCCTCTGATATGTCGCACCAGCATTCTTCAACCCAAAAGGCATCACTTTGTAACAGAATGTCCCCCATGGTGTAATAAAGGTCGTCTTTTCCATATCTTCAGGTGCCATCTTAATCTGGTTGTATCCTGAAAAACCATCCATAAAGGAGAAAACTTCAAACTTTGCAGTGCTATCTACCAACATATCAATGTGAGGTAGAGGAAAATCATCTTTTGGACTGGCTTTATTCAAATCTCTATAATCAACACACATGCGAACTTTTCCGTCTTTCTTCAGAACGGGCACGATATTGGCAATCCATTGAGGATATACAGAAGTGACAAGGAAACCTGCATCTATCTGTTTCAAGACCTCATTCTTAATCTTTTCTGCCATATCAGGATGACTCCTTCTTAACTTTTGCTTGACAGGAGGACATTCTGGTTTCAACGGCAAACGATGCTCCACAATATCTGTGTCCAACCCAGGCATATCTTGGTAGGACCACGCAAAAATGTCAACATACTCTTTAAGAAGCTCTACCATCCTCTTCTTAACATCTTGACCAAGCAGTGCCCCAATCTTGACTTCCTTTTTATCCTCTTCAGAACCCAAGTTGATGACTTCTAATGGCTCTTTATACGGCTGAATAGTGTCTTCCTCGTGCTCAAGCAGTCGGGAAATCTCATCAGGAATACATTCATCACTCTCTTCTTCCGCCTCATACACAGGACACTCGAAGTTGGGAGAGGGCGCAGGGTCATTACTTTCAACGGTTTTATTGATTAATCTGCACAAGTGATTATTATTTCAGAAAAAAGGAAAGATATATGCAAACATGTAATCGTGCAGATTATGGAAAAAAATGAAACATTTTTAAGGTTTTTTGTGTTACCACTTTCCAGAAAAAGCAAAAAGATAAAAAAGCATTTATATGCAGAAACAAAATGACTTTTATTGATGATTTTAATGTTTAAAACAAACAGAAAACAGCCCCAACAACATCACTTTCATCTTGGGCAGAATGAAAGGATTTTGAAAAACATAAAAGCAAATTACTTTGAGACATGAGTACACTCAGGAATGTCAATGGTGATCCAGTTCTTAATCATCTTTCCATGGGTCACAAAGGTTGGCACTTCTGGCTCTGGTTCGTCTTCAACAATAGCGTTCACTTCTGGAGGAGTCGGGTGTAGAAACCCAGCACTATGAAACATTTCCTGATAAGGACGAAAAGCAGATTCAGACTTCATCACAGACTTGTCTGAGGCAGAAAATCCCAGACCAGCTCTATTCCTGTTCTCTTGTAGACTCACCACTTGTCCCCAGACTCCTGAATGTCCATTCTGAACCACCAGTTGAGCATCTTTGAAGGAGGCAATGGAAGCTTCATCCTTTTTGAATTCATCATTAACAGACAGGGCTTGGAATGCAGTTCCAATGACTACTTCATCGGCTTCTATGGTACGGAACGAAGAGAGATGACTAATCAGCAAAGCTTGTTCTCCATTCACAATGACCATTTTTCCATCTTTCACAAATTTCAACTTTTGGTGGAGAGTCGAAGTAACTGCCCCAGCCTCATGGATCCATGGGCGTCCCAATAAGCAACTGTATGCAGGGAAAATGTCCATCACTTGAAATGTAATCTTGAAGACAAACGGTCCAATACCAATAGGCAAATCAACCTCTCCAACCACTGATTTCTTCGATCCATCAAAAGCCTTGACAATCACATTACTAAATCTCATTGGTGTACCACCATAAGACAGCTTGGCAAGAGTGGATTTTGGCATGACATTCAGAGATGATCCAGTATCAATCAACACATTGGACATTGAGTCCTCTTTGCAACTGACGGAGATATGCAAAGCCAAATTATGATTTCTTCCTTCCTCAGGCAAATCTTCATCACTGAAGCTCAAATTGTTACATGCAGTGATATTGCTCACAACCCCATTAAACTGATCCAGCGTCACATCATGATCCACAAAGGCTTGATCAAGTATTTTCATCAAAGAATCCCTATGAGCAGGAGAACTCGTCAGCAGTTCCATTATAGAGATCTTGTACGGAGTACGATGCAACTGATCCACAATCTTATAATCACTCATCTTGATAAGCTTCAAAATCTCATCCATCTCCTTTCCTGAAGATGACCCAGCATTCACTTTTGTCGCATCATTATTGTTCACAGGTACTTGAGTAGAACTCCTCTGGACATCCACAACTGTCTGGGGCTGAGTAAAAACTCGTCCACTTCTAGTCACTCTACTAGCATCTGCTATATTCTCAACAGAAGGCAGAGGCTTAATCTCAACTTCTTTTCCAGCTTCCAACATGGTGGCATTGTATCTGTAGGGTACAGCTTTATCAGAACTATAAGGTACAGATCCAGGCAAACATATCACAAGAGGTTCTACAGCAGCTTTGCCATAATAACCAATCTCTACACATTCCGGGATTTCAAAGCATGGTTCAAGCACATTGACATCATCTTCATCTCTATCCCTCAGAATCTCAATGAGCCTTTGATCTATCATCTCTTGTAAATCTCTTTTCACAATGTAACACCCTCGAGGATTAACTGAACAAATCCTACAAGCAGCATGATGATGCTCATAATGACTATACTCACATAGAGTGGCATGCATCTCTACCAATGATCCTCTGATGTGTTCCACACGATAAATCTTATACTTCCCAGGGCATCCATGCACCATATTCACAGCAGACGCTTCATGAGTTGGCAACAGATTGTTCTTCACATTTGGGCCAATATCACGGAAAGAAAGCATTCCAGAACGGACCAATCTCTGAACTTCATTCTTCAAAGGCCAACAATTCTCGAGGTCATGCCCAGGAGCGTTCTGATGAAAAGCACATGTGGCATCAGCTCTATACCACCAAGGGAGTTTCTCTGGAACAGGAGGTGGTGATCTTGGTTGAACCAACTTCTTATGAATTAGAGCAGGATACAGTTCAGTGTACGTCATAGGGATAGGATCAACATTAACTTGAGGATACGGATTCCGCCTTGCTGGTTGTTGATTAACAGGAGCTACAGGCACTGAATTCACAACAGGAGTTACTGACGCCACTTGTTGAGATTGATTTCTGAATCGACTATTCCTCCCATGAGAAACAGCATTAGCATCTGATTCTTTCTTCTTCTGGAATGAAGAACCATACTTCTTCGCACCACCAGATGAATTGTTATTCCGAACCAGACGGCCTTCTCGCACAGCTTCTTCCAACCTGACACCCATACCCACCATTTCGGTGAAGTCTACAGGAGCACTTGCAATCATCTTCTCATAGTAAAACGGACCAAGAGTCTTCAGAAAAATCTTAGTCATCTCTTTTTCTTCCATCGGAGGAATCACTTGGGCGGCAACCTCACGCCATCTCTGAGCATATTCCTTGAAGGATTCTTTCTCTTTCTGCATCATAGCTCGCAATTGATCCCTATCAGGAGCCATGTCCACATTATACTTGTATTGCTTCACAAATGCTTCAACTAAGTCATTGAAAGTGCGAATATGGGTGCTATCAAGGCCCATATACCACTTAGAAGCAGCTCCAGTCAAACTGTCTTGGAAATAATGGATCAACAGACGTTGATCATCAGTGTGAGTGGACATCTTTCTCACATACATCACCAAATGTGCCTGAGGGTAGGAATTTCCTTTATACTTCTCAAATTCAGGCAGCTTGAACTTAGCAGGTACCTTCACATTAGGAACAAGGCAGAGATCATGCACATTCTTTCCAAACAGTTCTTTCCCACGGAGAGCTTTCATCTCTTTCTGCAGTTCTTCAAACTGATCTTGGAAACCATCCATTCTGTCATGAATTTCACTTGGAGCAGCATCATAAATGGGCTCTGGGACAAAAGGACCAGTATGAACAATAGGAGATGTGTTGACCATAACAGGAGTCAACGGACGAGTCATCTCAGGAACAGACAAATAACCTTCAGGCATGCCCCAGGGATATCCATTAGGCATACGTTGCTGAGTAGCACCAACAGGAATAGCAGGAATGGTTGTAGCAGCAATTTCAGAAATCACAGTGGTCTGACCCTGAGCTTGGGCATTGGGAGGAGGAATCTGATTCTGATTCTGATTCTGAGTCTGATTCTGAGCAGCCATCAATGTCTCAACCAGAGCAGTGAGACGATCCACACCAGATCTCAAAGTAACAACCTCTTCACGTAGCTCACGATTCTCTTGTTCAAGACCTTCCATCTTCTTCTTGCAGTTAGCTCGAGTATTATACCGGTGAGACAGCTTGATTCTGTATGAAGAGCACTGAATAAGACCTCGGGAATACTTTCGGAAGCAGGACCAAAATGCAGAATGATGCATCAAATGCAATGCAAATGTTTTTTATTAGTTTTCAAGGAACTTTTAAGACATTAATTGTAAACATTAGCAAAAACATCATAAAACATAACAATATTCTTTCATTAGTAATGGAAAAGCATACAAAAGGATTCAAAGATCCAAAATTACAAAACAAAGGAAAGGCTAAAAACTAGAAGGGAACACTTCTGATGAAGATCCAACTCCTCTTTGCAGCTTCCTACGGAGCTTCTCCAGTTCATCTTCATAAAAGGCCTTCAAATGAGCATTCTCGACCATCAGCTTATCAGCAACTTCCTTCCATGCAACTGAATCTTCTTGTGGTCTCTTTCGCTTTTCACCATGTTGTTGAAGCAACTCTTCTTGATGACGAATCTAATCCTCCTTTTCCATCAACCAACCATCTTGGATATCAAGCATTTCATCTTTTTCTTTCAAGTGTATCTTCAACTCCTTGTTCTCAAACTCCAAAGCATCTCTTTCCGCTCTCAACTTAGCCACGAGCTCTAGATGTTCTTCACTAATTTCAATAGGAGTAGTGAGACAATGGTGGAGTAACGAGTAGAGAAGGCTCCTCAAGTAAATAAGGCATCTGAAAAGTGTGAGCTCTAGCTTGAACCCAATCAGTATAGTCTTTGAGAGCAACACATTGTTTTGTTCCCAAATGTCTCTTCCTATCAACATGGTGCCAAGCACGCACAAACCGATTTCTCATATCCGAATTTCCATCTTGATTAAGATAAAAGATTCCTGACACAAGAATACTAGCGGGTCGCTCCTTCATGGGGTAGCAAAATTGACGCCTTGCAAGAATGGGGTTGTAGGTAATTCCTCCTTTTATACCAAGAAGAGGTACATTAGGGAATTCTCCACAACTATCAATAATCTCGCCAATGTCATAAGTAGGATTGTACCAATGGATATTCCCATTAGTAAGAGGCATGATCTTCTGAGACCATGAGAGACCATCAGGATTGTTCAAGAAACTCTTAGCTTGAGGTAAGTGCGAAATAAACCACTTATAGAGCAAAGGAGTGCAACAATTGATAAGTCCACCTTTCTTATCATTCCTATGGTGAATGGAATGATAAGTATCCCCAAGCAAAGTAGGCACGGGATTCCCAATCATGAAGATCCGAATAGCATTAACATCGACAAAGTTGTCAATGTTGGGAAAGAGTATCAAACCATAGATGAGCAAGGCCAGAAATGTCTCAAAAGCAATCATACTTCCTTTACTAGCCAACATAGAAGCCTTTCCAATCAAGAACTTAGAAGTCAACCCCCAAATTCCTCCTTTTTTGGTCATGTTTGCTTTTACATCTGATATCTTCAAATGAAGGAGCTCTGCTATCTCATCAACCTGAGGCTCTTTCTCCAGACCACTAAACGGTATGTCGTTCGTAACGGGCAAACCAATCCAATAAGAATACTCCTCCAAAGTGGGCATAAGCTGATAATCCAGAAAGGTGAAACAATGATAAACCGGGTCATAAAACTGCACAAGAGTCTCAAGAATCCCTTTTTCCACTTTAGTCTTCAAGATAGAGATCAATTTCCCATAACGGCTTTTGAAGTTGTCAAGATTAGGAACCAAAGTTGCTAGCTCCTTCAATTCCTTTGCACTTGAATTTCTGAAAGTGTACTTCTTGATGCTTCTCTTTTGATCCATAGTACCTGTGATGTTTACAAAAAATGTCTCTAAGTTCCTTGAAAACCATTTGTAAAGGACACATTTTTTTTATGAATGCATGAATGCATGGTTTATGCACTAATCACAATCAAGAGCACACAAGATCACATCAAATCACACAAAATCACACAGTCCAGGTTCAAAGGTTCGACGTCACGAGCATGGAGCCATGGGTCTACCCATCCCACAAGGTGTGTTCTAAGGAATTTTGTACCTGCCAATCGGGTTCTACAAAGGTTCCCAGAGTTTTCAATCTTCTATCGGATATTACCGGCACGCACAATTGCTCATGGGCGCCAACAATATGCCTAAAAAGACCTCGTCTGAGCGTAGTATCGCATGACAACAAGCTCAAATTGGTACTTGATCTTGTTTCTGCACTACATCCTAAAAAGGCTTAGATTGGTTAAAAGGGTTCTAGGTCATTCAGCTTCTACGGACACTCACTATTGAAAGTAATAGCGTTATCACGATGGTTCGTAACAACCTCTACTACCTTCCATGAGGCCTCCACTGATTGGGGTTCCACCATATGACGCTCATGGTAAGGATTGCTCCTGACATGCGACTATTGGTCTTACCACCTCCTATCTCAAGTTACTCACCAAAGTTCGGGTTAGAACTTTATCTCATCACAGAGGAACCATCGAGCACCAAAAAGAAAAAAAAAAGAAGATAAACAAACAAAGCACACAACAATATATACAGATAAAGCACACAGATAAACAAAAATAGGCTTAACACACTTAAAACCGGATCCCCAGTGAAGTCGCCATTTTTCTGTAGCGGGGAAAATCTGATATCGAAGCCATAGGATCGACTCGAATCAATATTTCGTTTGAAATCGCCACCGCGCTTTATTTTTTCAAAGGAAAAGGGAAAAGAACGAAAAACCCAAAGTTTTGTTTTTAAAACAAGAAAGAGATCTCAGGTACGGGTGTTGATTATATGAGGGGAAGGTTTAAAGAACCCCTCATATCTGTGGTACTCCACAGGAACCTTTTTGAAAATCTGTAACGTGTGTGTGCTAGAAAACGGGTTTGTTTTATTTTTAAAACAAGCTCGGCAAAGCGTTGAGCTTTGTGCCTACATACCTCCTCGGTGCAATGGAGAAGTCAGAGCTAATGTAGTTCCGCTTTTGGGAAAAACGTTTTAAAATGAATAAACACTTTGTTGTCGTTAGAGAGAAATACTCAGCCATTGATCTTGAGCATGAGAACAAACAAGTTCTTTGCATCGCAAATGAAAGAAGGGCGCCAACTCGGATAAAATCAACGAGTATGCCACTAGCTCTCCCACGCGGAAAAGATCTCGTTATTATCAATCAATTTCAAAATCGTGGGGTATAACCACTCGTTTCGACAATTAACGGTGTCTAAACTTTTTGAAGAAAAAGGCCACTAAGGGCAAAAGATATTTTAAGAGAAAAGGTTTTGAAAAGGTTTGCAAACATAAGAATGTTTTGGAAAAAGAGAGAAGATTTTGAAAATTTAAGAATGGGAGGAGATGAAGAGGCTATCCTATTGCGTAAAATAAAAGCTAAGGAAAGAAACGGTCTGACCGAAATAAGAAGCCAACACTTGACATTAAGAGTCAATGTAGTTTTCCCATCCTTTGGACTTATCAATACCAATACATTAACACTTGGGGATCCAGATGAACTTATTGTCTTAGCACCACTTTTTATTAAGCACATTAAGATTCCGACGAAAATCGGGCAGAGTAACGGTTGTTTTCGGGTAAAATCCTTATATCAATGCCTTGGAATTAACCATCAAGGGCTTTCAAGGAAGTACCTGCACACATAAACATACAACAAAACAATGCCAGACAGACAGAACAATCACAGGGTAGTAATAGAATGAGTCCAGAGGTACTAGGTCCATAAGTCCGAATCTCCAAAATGCTAGGGATAGTAACCGATAGTCCAAAGAGAGCCTTATGTATTTTTTAGATTTTCGATTGTTTATTAGTGTTTTAGCCAAAAAGGTAAAGTATGGTCCAAGTGGACAAAAGAAAAATAACGGAAGCATAAACATATGTCCAAGTGGACAAAGAAAAAACGGCGGAAAGTAAATATGATGAAATGATAAAATAAAGCGATAAAGTTAGAAATATAAAGAGCGGTATAGTAAAGGTGCGGAAATTAAAGTTAGTTGTTAAATGTTAAAGATAACCATCTTGAAACTTGTCAAGTATGTTATCAAAGTTAGTGGGAGATCGATGGTGAGTGAATGATGTACACGGATTTAAATTCAATGGGGTTTATCAGAAGCTTGATAAAATCATAGCGACTACACGATAAAAACCTCCACAAGTCTTAAATCAACCGCATACAATTCTCTTCCATATTTGATCTTTTTTATTCGGGACACGAAATATTACGCTATGTTAAGCAGATCGCCAAGTGATTTATGTAGAAATCACCCTACAACGAGGTCGGTCAAAACTTTATGTGCTAATGTGTAACACCCCGTTAATTCTTGTTATTAATTTAATTATTTTCTTTAATTAAATTATTAGAATTAATAATTTGTGGGAATTATTTGGAAAAATAATAAAATATGGTGTTGGGCTGAGTGTGATAGTTAGTAGAAAGGGGGGTGTTAACTAAGCAAGCCCATTAAGAATATTTTATTTTATTTTTCATAAAATAAAGAAATTGGGGAAAGAAGCAGTAGAAGCAGATTTTGGAACTGAAGAACACGTGAAAGTGAGAAGAGCCTGAAGGGAAGGAGAACTTCGAAGATTCGACTCTAAGGTAAGGGGGGATTCTTCGGGTTAGTGATCCTTATGCGATTGTAGGTAGTATGATTGATTAGGATTATCGTTTAGTTCAATCGTACGTGTCGGGTTGGAAATTTTGTTAGGTTTTAATAATCTTGTATGAATTGACATGATTCTGTTGATACTTGTGATATATGATGTTAATACATGTCAATAACTTGTTTGGAATGTGTAATTGTGTGAAAAACAATGATAATTGTGTGCTATGTTCGTATGTACCTGAAATTGGGGTTATGGGATAGGGTAAAAGCTGTCAAAATGGTGATTTTTGCTGTGCAGGTACGTAGGAACCGGTTCCCATGTGGGACGAACCGGTTCCCCCTTGTAAAAACAGAGAAGTATGGATTCTGGGCAGCTGGGAACCGGTTCCCATGTAGGGACAACCCGGTTCCCCATAGTAAAAACCAGAGACGAGACTTTTGAAGCTGCCAGGAACCGGTTCCCACGTAGGGACAACCCGGGTTCTGCAGCATTTTTCTGAAAATGTTTTATCTTTGAAAACCCATAACTTTTGATCTGAGTATCCGATTTATGTGCCGTTTTGGGCGTTGCGAAGCTAATGAGATGCTTTATCTGATGAAGTGATAATACGGGCAGTTGCCGACTTGTTTATTTATTCAATTAAAATATTATTGAATTGGATTATGATGGCAATTAACATTAATGTGATGTGTATGTTGTTGTGATGATGTGTTGTTGTATGTGAATGATTGAATGATGTTTATACATGTACATACTTGTTGTGACGATATTGGAAAGAGGTAATAAGCGATGTTAAGCATCGGGATGATGATGATGTATGATGATTTAAGTATGTGTCATGTGTGCATTATTCATAAATCATTTGCATTGGAAGGCTAATTCCCATTGTGCGGAGATTAGCGGGAAGTCATCGTGTGCCCATGTAGGGTGTGAGCGATGAGGCAGTAGTCGTGTGCCCATGTGGGGTGTGAGCGACTAGAGGGCAGTATCAAAGAGAGAAGTCCTGTGATATGATTCACGAATTTTGGTACCACATGCATAAGTGTCGTTTCATTCATTGCATTATAACATGATATAATTGGATGATTGTGTGGTGTGATAGATGATGTTTATACACTGATGCTTGTTTGTTATAATGATTCCGATTATATGTATGTTGAATGGATGATAGTTGCTATGAGATTTTATTGCTTATGATTGTATAATGGTTGTTAATTCGAATGAAACTCACCCTTACTTTGATGATTTCAGATTAAGGATGTAGCAGCGTTTTGATTGGGTGAAGATAGCTTATAGGCTAGCCCGTAGTTCGTGTCGAGTCATGCTCTGATTGTAACACTGGGATCGACTAGTCTTAGCGTTACTTGTTAAACTTTGTTGCCTTTTGGCTATGGATTTATGTATGGAGTATTTATGTGGAGATGTTCCTAATACTGTTGGTTTTAAGTTCCGCTGTGCTAAACACCTGTTCGTTATTGGTTAATTTTTAATAAAAGCATGACAATCTACTTTGATGTTTTATTTATGTAATAATTGTAGCATCCTTAATGTGTTACTACTCTGATTATATTATATTTTCCGCGGGGTTTTAGAAGGGTGTTACAATAGTGGTATCAGAGCATAGTCGGTCGTTTGAGTCAGAGTCTTAGTGTCAGTGTTCCCTTGTATGCGACTAGTGTAAGGTAAACACTGTCGATACTTTTGTTCTAATGAGATTGTTTTGTGATTTAGCAGAACAATGGCTGGAAGAGGTGGAAGGAACGATGACGCTATCGCAGAGGCTCTAGGCATGATTGCTGGTGTATTGGGAGGGAATGCTAATGGAGCTGCGATTGGTGCTGACAGGCAGTTGAACAGCTTTCAGAGGAACAACCCTCCACTGTTCAAAGGCACTCATGACCCTGATGGTGCTCAGAAATGGTTGAAAGAGATCGAGAGGATCTTCCGAGTGATCGATTGTGCAGAGAATCTGAAGGTGAGGTACGGTACTCACATGCTATCAGAAGAAGCTGATGACTGGTGGGTTACTACTAGGACTGAGTTGGATTCAGATGGGATTGCTATAACTTGGGCCATATTCAAAAGAGAATTTCTGAGGAATTACTTTCCTGAAGATGTGCGGGGAAGGAAGGAGATTGAGTTCTTGGAACTGAAACAGGATAGTATGACAGTGCCGGAATATGCTTCCAAATTTGTGGAATTGGCTAAGCACTACGTGCACTACACCAACGATGCAGCTGGAGAATTCTCTAAGTGTATCAAGTTTGAGAATGGTCTTCGTGATGAGATCAAGCAGGGTATCAGGTATCAAAGGATTCGCCGATTTGCTGATTTAGTGGACTGTAGCAGAATCTTTGAGGAAGACAGTCTTAAGCTGAAATCATCTCACTCTCGCGAGTTAGTTGATAAGAAGGGGAAGAAACCTATGGACAGAGGTACACCATATGGTAGGGGAAACCTAAGAGCTGGTAATTGGAAAAGGCCTAGTGGGGGAGATTCTGGTGCTCCCGTTAGGTGCTTCAACTGTGGTGAAACAGGACATAAGAGGAATGAGTGCAAGAAAGAAGAGAAGAAGTGCTTCAAGTGTAACAGAATGGGTCATATTGCTGCTGACTGCAAAATGAGAACAGTGACTTGCTATAACTGTGGAGAAGAGGGTCATATCAGTCCACAGTGCACCAAGCCAAAGAAGGACCAAGCTGGAGGGAAAGTCTTTGCTTTGTCCGGATCAGAAACTACTCCGGAAGATAGACTGATTAAAGGTACGTGTTTCATACATAACACACCTTTAATTGCGATTATTGATACTCGTGCGACTCACTCGTTTATTTCATTGGACTGTGCTAAGAGGCTAAATTTAGAGATATCAAAGATTAGTGGAAGTATGGTTATTGATACTCCTGCGTCGGGTTCAGTGACCACTTCATCTGCATGTTTGAACTGTCCTGTTGATATATTTGGTAGGAAGTTTGGAATGGACTTAGTGTGCCTTCCGCTCAAACAACTTGACGTTATTTTGGGGATGAACTGGTTGCAATTTAACCGAGTTCATATCAACTGTTTTACAAAGACGGTCATCTTTCCTGAAGAAGTTAATGTTGATGAGTTGGCAATGACTGCAAGACAAGTGGGCGAAGCAATTCAAGACGGGGCAGCCGTGTTTATGCTCCTTGCATCGATGGAAGTGAAAGGAAGAGTGGTGAGTAATGAATTACCGGTGGTACGAGAATTTCCAGAAGTTTTTCCAGAAGATGTTAGAGAGCTACCACCTGAAAGGGAAGTAGAGTTTGCTATTGAGTTAGTTCCTGGAACCAGTCCTATATCAATGGCACCTTATAGAATGTCGGCATCTGAATTGACCGAATTGAAGAGTCAATTAGAAGAATTGTTGGAGAAGGAGTTCATTCGTCCAAGTGTGTCACCGTGGGGTGCACCGGTGTTACTAGTAAAGAAGAAGGAAGGATCTATGAGGTTGTGTGTAGACTACAGACAACTGAATAAAGTTACAATCAAGAATCGGTATCCACTGCCGAGGATTGATGATTTGATGGATCAGTTGGTCGGAGCTAGTATATTCAGTAAAATTGATTTGAGGTCTGGGTATCATCAGATTCGTGTGAAGGCAGATGATATTCAGAAGACTGCGTTCAGAACGAGGTATGGTCATTATGAATACACTGTGATGCCGTTTGGAGTTACTAACGCACCTGGTGTTTTCATGGAATATATGAATAGAATTTTTCATCCTTATCTTGATAAGTTCGTCGTGGTGTTCATTGACGACATTCTGATATATTCCAAAAGTGAAGAAGAACATGCAGAGCATCTCAGAATTGTACTGGGAGTGTTGAAAGAGAAGAAGCTTTATGCCAAACTGTCGAAATGTGATTTCTGGTTAAAGGAAGTGAGTTTCCTGGGTCATGTAATTTCCGAGAATGGTATTGCCGTAGATCCGACAAAGGTAGAAGCCGTGTCTCAATGGGAAGCTCCGAAATCCGTTACTGAAATTCGTAGCTTTCTGGGTCTTGCAGGTTACTATCGGAAGTTTATAGAAGGATTTTCAAAGTTAGCTCTACCATTGACGAAGTTGACTAGGAAGGGTCAAGCGTTCGTTTGGGACTCGAAATGTGAAGAAGGATTCCAAGAATTAAAGAAGAGGCTGATTAGTGCTCCTATTTTAATTTTGCCGAATCCGGCAGAATCTTTTGTGGTGTATTGTGATGCTTCATTGATGGGACTTGGAGGTGTGCTAATGCAGAATCAGCAGGTAGTTGCTTATGCGTCGAGACAACTTAAAGTGCATGAGAAGAACTACCCGACTCATGACTTAGAGTTGTCCGCGGTGGTGTTTGTGTTGAAATTGTGGAGACATTACCTTTATGGTTCACGGTTCGAGGTGTTTAGTGATCATAAGAGTCTGAAGTACCTATTTGATCAGAAAGAGCTCAATATGAGACAGAGGAGGTGGTTAGAGTTCCTTAAAGATTATGATTTTGAGCTGAATTATCATCCGGGTAAGGCGAATGTTGTTGCTGATGCTTTGAGTAGGAAGTCCTTGCATATGTCCATGTTGATGGTGCGAGAATTAGATTTAATTGAACAATTTCGGGATTTAAGTTTGGTATGTGAAGGCACTTCGAATAGCATCAAGTTAGGTATGTTAAAGCTGACTAGTGGAATTCTTGATGAGATCAGAGAAAGGCAGAAGGAAGATGTGGGACTAGTTGACAGATTGACTTTAATTAACCAAGGAAAAGGAGGTGAAATCAGAATTGATGAGAATGGCATAATTAGATTTGGCGACCGTGTTTGTGTTCCTGACGTTACTGAACTAAAGAAGAGTATCTTGGAAGAAGGGCATCGTAGTGGATTGAGTATTCACCCTGGTGCTACTAAGATGTACCATGATTTGAAGAAGTTATTCTGGTGGCCGGGAATGAAAAAGGAAATAGCTGAATTTGTTTATTCTTGTTTGACTTGTCAGAAGTCAAAGATCGAACATCAGAAGCCGTATGGAACTATGCAGCCTTTGTTTATTCCTGAATGGAAGTGGGATAGCATATCCATGGACTTTGTATCTGGATTGCCAAGAACAGCTAAGAACTATGAAGCCATTTGGGTTATTGTGGATCGACTGACGAAGTCTGCTCATTTCATACCGATGAGGATGGATTATTCGATGGAAAGGTTAGCACAGTTGTACATTGAGAAAATAGTAAGTTTGCATGGTATTCCTTCGAGCATAGTATCAGATAGAGATCCAAGATTTACGTCCAGATTTTGGGAAGGGTTACAGAAGGCCTTGGGTACTAAATTGAGGTTGAGTTCTGCTTATCATCCACAGACTGATGGACAGACTGAAAGGACGATTCAATCATTGGAAGATCTATTACGTGCTTGTGTATTGGAAAAAGGTGGTACATGGGATAGTTACTTGCCGCTGATTGAATTTACTTACAACAATAGCTACCATTCAAGTATTGGTATGGCTCCATTTGAAGCTTTGTATGGTAGAAGGTGTAGGACACCACTGTGTTGGTATGAATCTGGTGAAAGTGCAGTGATTGGACCAGAAATTGTTCAAGAGACGACGGAAAAGATTAAGATGATTCAGGAGAAGATGAGAGCTTCTCAGAGTCGTCAGAAGAGTTATCATGACAAGAGGCGGAGAACACTTGAATTTCAAGAAGGAGATCATGTGTTTCTGAGAGTAACTCCTACGACGGGTGTTGGTCGAGCACTGAAGTCAAGGAAGTTGACGCCGCGTTTCATTGGTCCGTTTCAGATTACAGAAAGAGTAGGAGAGGTTGCTTATCGTATTGCTTTACCGACAACACTTGCAAACCTACATGACGTATTCCATATATCACAATTGAGGAAATATATTGCGGATCCGTCTCATGTAATCCAAGCGGATGATGTGCAAGTAAGAGATAATATGACGGTTGAGGCGTTGCCAATGAGAATTGAAGATCGGAGGTTAAAGCAACTACGTGGTAAAGAGATAGCTTTAGTCCGAGTGGCTTGGGGAGGAGCTGCAGATGGAAATGTTACGTGGGAACTGGAGAGTCAGATGAAAGACTCTTATCCCGAACTCTTCGTTTGAGGTATGTTTTCGAGGACGAAAACTCTTTTAGTGGGGGAGAGTTGTAACACCCCGTTAATTCTTGTTATTAATTTAATTATTTTCTTTAATTAAATTATTAGAATTAATAATTTGTGGGAATTATTTGGAAAAATAATAAAATATGGTGTTGGGCTGAGTGTGATAGTTAGTAGAAAGGGGGGTGTTAACTAAGCAAGCCCATTAAGAATATTTTATTTTATTTTTCATAAAATAAAGAAATTGGGGAAAGAAGCAGTAGAAGCAGATTTTGGAACTGAAGAACACGTGAAAGTGAGAAGAGCCTGAAGGGAAGGAGAACTTCGAAGATTCGACTCTAAGGTAAGGGGGGATTCTTCGGGTTAGTGATCCTTATGCGATTGTAGGTAGTATGATTGATTAGGATTATCGTTTAGTTCAATCGTACGTGTCGGGTTGGGAATTTTGTTAGGTTTTAATAATCTTGTATGAATTGACATGATTCTGTTGATACTTGTGATATATGATGTTAATACATGTCAATAACTTGTTTGGAATGTGTAATTGTATGAAAAACAATGATAATTGTGTGCTATGTTCGTATGTACCTGAAATTGGGGTTATGGGATAGGGTAAAAGCTGTCAAAATGGTGATTTTTGCTGTGCAGGTACGTAGGAACCGGTTCCCATGTGGGACGAACCGGTTCCCCCTTGTAAAAACAGAGAAGTATGGATTCTGGGCAGCTGGGAACCGGTTCCCATGTAGGGACAACCCGGTTCCCCATAGTAAAAACCAGAGACGAGACTTTTGAAGCTGCCAGGAACCGGTTCCCACGTAGGGACAACCCGGGTTCTGCAGCATTTTTCTGAAAATGTTTTATCTTTGAAAACCCATAACTTTTGATCTGAGTATCCGATTTATGTGCCGTTTTGGGCGTTGCGAAGCTAATGAGATGCTTTATCTGATGAAGTGATAATACGGGCAGTTGCCGACTTGTTTATTTATTCAATTAAAATATTGTTGAATTGGATTATGATGGCAATTAACATTAATGTGATGTGTATGTTGTTGTGATGATGTGTTGTTGTATGTGAATGATTGAATGATGTTTATACATGTACATACTTGTTGTGACGATATTGGAAAGAGGTAATAAGCGATGTTAAGCATCGGGATGATGATGATGATGTATGATGATGTAAGTATGTGTCATGTGTGCATTATTCATAAATCATTTGCATTGGAAGGCTAATTCCCATTGTGCGGAGATTAGCGGGAAGTCATCGTGTGCCCATGTGGGGTGTGAGCGATGAGGCAGTAGTCGTGTGCCCATGTGGGGTGTGAGCGACTAGAGGGTAGTATCAAAGAGAGAAGTCCTGTGATATGATTCACGAATTTTGGTACCACATGCATAAGTGTCGTTTCATTCATTGCATTATAACATGATATAATTGGATGATTGTGTGGTGTGATAGATGATGTTTATACACTGATGCTTGTTTGTTATAATGATTCCGATTATATGTATGTTGAATGGATGATGGTTGCTATGAGATTTTATTGCTTATGATTGTATAATGGTTGTTAATTCGAATGAAACTCACCCTTACTTTGATGATTTCAGATTAAGGATGTAGCAGCGTTTTGATTGGGTGAAGATAGCTTATAGGCTAGCCCGTAGTTCGTGTCGAGTCATGCTCTGATTGTAACACTGGGATCGACTAGTCTTAGCGTTACTTGTTAAACTTTGTTGCCTTTTGGCTATGGATTTATGTATGGAGTATTTATGTGGAGATGTTCCTAATACTCTTGGTTTTAAGTTCCGCTGTGCTAAACACCTGTTCGTTATTGGTTAATTTTTAATAAAAGCATGACAATCTACTTTGATTTTTTATTTATGTAATAATTGTAGCATCCTTAATGTGTTACTACTCTGATTATATTATATTTTCCGCGGGGTTTTAGAAGGGTGTTACATAATGCATGCGAGAAGAACGATATGTAGATCGTTTTCCGAAAGCAATACCGCACGAAAAGAAAAATGGTGAGTGATCTAGTCTTTACCAAGAATCCATAAGAATTCTCAAGGTATTAAGACTTTCATCGATCAAAATAAAGAGAAGTAAAAGATGGAACCGCATTAAAAGCTCCTTTCATCCATAATTTCAATCACATAATTTTGCGGATTTGGATTCTCATCCTATCGACGCCCTAAGTCCATTGAAATTAGAGAGAAATTAGGCCTCTAACTTGTGATTCAAAGAAAATATCAAAAGAATGGAGTAGAAGATGAGTTAGAACCAAAAACAAGTCAAAAACCACAAAAATCAGCATTCTGCTCAGTGTAAATCGATTTGCACAGAGTGTAAATCGATTTGCACAACTCTGTTTTCAAAATTTGCGTAGTTTTTAGCTGTGTAAATCGATTTGCACCAGATGTAAATCGATTTGCACAACACAGTTTTCAAAAAAAACAGCAAATAAAGAGAATAAAACTTGTTTAAACATAAAACCAAACACCTTGTGATCTTGGATCAATTTGTGCACGAAAATGTATCAAGTAAGCAAGCAAATCTCATCAATATAGCACCAAAGGTGCATCAAGCATAAACAACAATGGATCACATCTTGAATTATGGAATGGATCTAGAATTTTACCAAATCTTTCACAAACTTTGAATCTTCTTCAAGAACACACAACCACAAGCCTTGATCTCTCACAATTGATGAAGAAAAGTAGTGTTTATGTTGAGGTTTAGCTCCAAATTAGTGAGGTTCAAGATGTGACTCACTAATTTGTGTGGAAGAAAAAGAGCTTTGAGTGATGGGTTTGGAAGAGGTGAGGAGAGAATTTGCAATAAGTTTCTTGGCTATCAAAGCTTGAAAAATGAGGAGGGGAATGCCTCAATTTATAGCACTTAGGCTTGGGAAATTTTGTGGCTTGGAGTTAGGATTGGAAAATAGAATTAGGCTTGGAAAAGTGATTTGGAGCCAAAAATGAAATCCAATGGTCTTGATGCAATCACATGAGGGTACATGATTAGATGATGTAGGAAATCAAAAGGCATTACTTTGTAGCAAAATGTTCCCCATGGCGTAATAAAGGTTGTCTTTTCCATGTCTTCAGGTGCCATCTTAATCTGGTTATATCCTGAAAAACCGTCCATGAAGGAGAAAACCTCAAACTTTGTCGTGCTATCTACCAACATATCAATATGAGGTAGAGGAAAATCATCTTTAGGACTGGCTTTATTCAAATCTCTATAATCAACACACATGCGAACTTTTCCGTCTTTCTTCGGAACAGGCACAATATTGGCAATCCATTGAGGATATACAGAAGTGACAAGGAAACCTGCGTCAATATGCTTCAAGACCTCATTCTTAATCTTTTCCGCCATATCAGGATGACTCCTTCTTAACTTTTGCTTGACAGGAGGACATTCTGGTTTCAACGGCAAACGATGCTCCACAATATCTGTGTCCAACCCAGGCATGTCTTGGTAGGACCACGCAAAAATGTCAACATACTCTTTAAGAAGCTCTACCATCCTCTTCTTAACATCTTGACCAAGCAGTGCCCCAATCTTGACTTCCTTTGTATCCTCTTCAGAACCCAAGTTGATGACTTCTAATGGCTCTTTATTTGGCTGAATGGTGTCTTCCTCGTGCTCAAGCAGTCGGGAAATCTCATCAGGAATACATTCATCACTCTCTTCTTCCGCCTCATACACAGGACACTCGAAGTTAGGAGAGGGTGCAGGGTCATTACTTTCAACGGTTTTATTGATTAATCTGCACAATTGATTATTATTTCAGGAAAAGGAAAGATATATGCAAACATGTAATCGTGCAGATCATGGCAAATGAAAACATATTTTTAAGGTTTTTTGTGTTACCACTTTCCAGAAAAAGCAAAAAGATAAAAAAAGCATGTATATGCAGAAACAAAATGACTTTTATTGATGATTTTAATGATTAAAACAAACAGAAAACAGCCCCAACAACTTCACTTTCATCTTGGGCAGAATGAAAGGATTTTGAAAAACATAAAAGAAAATTACTTTGAAGCATGAGTACACTCAGGAATGTCAATGGTGACCCAGTTCTTAATCATCTTTCCATGGGTCACAAAGTTTGGCACTTCTGGCTCTGATTCGTCTTCAATAATAGCGTCTACCTCTGGAGGATTTGGATGTAGGAACCCAGCACTATGGAATATCTCCTGATAAGGACGAAAAGCAGACTCAGGCTTCATCACAGACTTGTCTGAGGCAGAAAATCCCAGACCAGCTCTATTCTTGTTTTCTTGCAAACTCACCACTTGTCCCCAGACTCCTGAATGTCCATTCTGAACCACCAGCTGAGTGTCTTTGAAGGAGGAAATGGAAGCTTCATCCTTTTTGAATTCATCATTAACAGACAGGGCTTGGAATGCAGTTCCAATGACTACTTCATCATCCTCTATGGTACGGAATGAAGAGAGATGACTAATCAACAAAGCTTGTTCTCCATTCACAACGACCATTTTTCCATCTTTCACAAATTTCAACTTCTGGTGAAGAGTTGAAGTAACGGCCCTGTAGCGGTAAAAATGTGACTCGACGCGTTTTCACGCATTCGAAGTACAACAGAGTCGCCACCGAACTTTATTTATTCCAAGAAGGAAAGGGAAAATATCGATAAAACCCACAAAGAGGAAAGAAATGGATAAGCTGGTCGTTTGTAACCAAATTAGGGTTCGGGAGTCGGTTAAGCAAGGGGAAGGTATTAGCACCCCTCACCTCCATCGTACTCGATGGGACCCATTTAGTTAGTTTCGTGTTTGAGTGTTAGTATAATGTTTGCGTTCTTTAACTTATTAATCAAGAAAAGATGAAAGAAACGTTTTTTAGGTTTTTTATTATTATGAGGAAAAAAAGATTTTTTATTATTATGCTCGCCAAGACGTTTGTATCTTGTGCCTACGTATTCCCTAGTGCAATGGGAAAGTCAGAGCAATCGTAGTTCGGGCGAAGAACCACGAAAGTTTGTTGGTTGATTTTAGCGAGAGGTACTCGATCGCTTTCAAATGGAAATACTACGCGCACATGGATATGATATCACTACAAGAATGGATGACTAAATCAAGATAAGACATGATTTTGGCCATCATCGCATTCGAGTGGAAGATATTCGATCTTCACATGTGGAAGTATGTTCGTATTGAAAAATTGAATAAGTGTCTCGTTTATGAAAAGAGTTTTAAAAGCCATAAGGCAAAAAGGTTGAATGAAATTGAAGTTATGTTTTAAAGGGACATTTAGCAAAGGATTGAGCATAGGTGTTCACCTAGCGCGTGTTTACCCAAGGTATTGAACAGGAGCGAGCCCCATTGTCACTTGTTGTCCTTGAAAATTAATGTATTTTAATTCAAAAGATAAAGGTATTCAAGAGGTGTCCACCCCTTGTCACTTAACCTCTTGGTTTAATTAAAGAGTTTGAATTCAAAAGATCAAGGTATTCAAGAGGTGTTCACCCCTTGTCACAAGATCTTTCGGTTTGATTAATGTATTTTAAATTCAAAAGATCAAGGTATTCAAGAGGTGTTCACCCCTTGTCACAGGATCTTTTGGTTTGATTAAGTGTTTTAGATCAAAGGATCAAGGTATTCAAGAGGTGTGCACTTCTTGTCACAGGATCACTTTGATTAATTAAAGAGTTTTGGTTCAAGAAAATCAAGGTATTCAAGAGGTGTGCACTTCTTGTCACTTGATTTCTTTGATTTGATTAAGAAAGTTTTTTATTGTTTGATTCAAAGGATCGAAGGTATTCAAGAGGTGTGCACTTCTTGTCACTTGATCACTTTGATTTTATTAATGAGTTTTAGTTTCAAAAGATCAGGGTATTCAAGAGGTGTTCACCCCTTGTCACAAGATCTTTCGGTATGGTCTAAAGAATAGAATTTTGTAAAGAAGAAAACTCGACGTCGGATCGAGAAGTTTATTTGTATCAACTTGGCGTTGGACCAAGATTTATTTATTTTTTTTTTGGATTGAGATGAATATAATGTTTTTGGTATTTTAATACAAGAAGTGAAATCTAACAAATCTACATGATAAAGATATTTTTTTGTGTTTTGTTATATTATAAAAATAAAATTAAACTACACAATATTAACATGTATTTTTTGTATTTTTAATATAAAAAGAATTAAATCTAATGGCAATTAAATATTTTTTTAGATTTTTAATATAAAAATTAAATCTAAACATAAAACTAATCATTTTTGTTTTTTTTTTAACTAAAAAAAAAGGAAAATAGATAGAACCACAAGCTATTGGGCCAAGAGAGGGGGGTGCACCTGTGTCTAGGGGTTTTGGCCCATGAACATAACAAAGCTAAAAATATGTAAAAAAAAAACAAACTGGGCCGGACTGGGTCAGAGGAGTCCGGACCCAGTATATTACATTCACGGGTTGAGAAAAGACCTAACAACTCTCGCCTCTCTTCTCTCACGCTTTCTGCTTCTCTCAATGAACAAACAACAAGGACAATCTCTTCATCTCTCTCGATTCACTTCTCTCTGATCTCACTCGATTTCTCGGCCTCTTCACTCATCTCATATTCAAGCAAACCAAAAACAGCACAAAAGCGATGGACAAATCAAGCAAGATAAACTCAATGATTCAAACACAACAAGCCAACATATTAAGCATTTATACGAAATGATTCAAGAAATTACCGACTCCGAATGTTCTCGGAGATGAGGAATCCAAGACTCTAGTAAGCAGCGAAATCGAATCCTCCCCTGCCTCTGTGTGTGTTGCTGAACGTGGTGATGATGATGTTGCGTTTGCGGTTTGGGAAGCTGACTCGTTGTTGTGTTGTGTTGCTGAAGTGTTGTTGTTGTATTGTTGATGATGAGGCTGAAAGTGAGTTATTGAGTGTTGTTGAGGATGCGTGATAGCAGTAGTGAAGATTTGCTGAAGGTAGAATGTTGAGGTATTGTTTGAGTGTGTTTTATCAGAGTTGTTTCTGTGTGTATGTAGGGTTTAAAGCGAATGGATGAAGGTTTTGGACAGAATAAGCTTGTGGTTTGAAAAGTTGGAGGAAGCGTTTCAAGCTTTTTTGCAGAGTTTTTCTATTGGTTCTTTTTCGTTCCCCCGCTTTGCTGTGTGTTTTCTCTTTGATATATAGCAAAAGAGTGATGAAAATTGGGGGGAATTAGAATCAATTTCAAACATATGTGGTACTCTGATCTTGTTCTTTTTGATTGCAGGGACCTGTTATGGTTATTTTGGTGAATTGTTTGGACAGAAATGGCTGAGTATTGTGCAGGTTTTGGACCATTGTGTTTGTATTGGAACAGGGTAGTCTGTATTTGGACAGCAATGTTTGTACTGGTTTTAGAGTTGAATTTTGAAATGGAATTTGGAGAGGGTAGTGTTGTTAACGTGTGAGAGAATGGCAAAGATAAAGTAGTTCATTCAAATTGCCCCTTTTTTCTTTCTTCTATTATGACAAAAAGACAAAGCTAATAACAATAATAATAATAACAATAACTAAAATGTTAAACTAAAAAAATATCAAAAAATGAAAAAAAAAAATAAAAAAAAAATAAGAGAGATTTAAAATTGATTTTAATTTTAATAATAACTCAACTTAAATAAATTGAATTGAAATTAAAACTTAATTAAGAATAACATTAAAAAAGAAACTAAAAATATAATGCCCATAAACATTGACTAGAAAAAAAAATGATGTTAATAATATATATTTTTTTTTGTGATTTTTTTGAAATAAAGTGTGAAAAAATGAAAATTAAGAAATTTGCAAAGACACATAATGCAAGCTAACTTTAAAAATCGATATGCAACGATGTGATGATTGAATGATGAATGCGTGCGACAATTTGAATGCAAACGAATTACGAATGCAACATGATCTTATGAATGAAATTTGTAGGTCAAAATTTGGGGTGCGACAGGCCCCAGCTTCGTGGATCCACGGGCGTCCCAATAGGCAACTGTATGCAGGAAAGATGTCCATCACTTGGAAATTAATCTTGAAGACAAACGGTCCGATACCAATAGGCAAATCAACCTCTCAAACCAATGATTTCTTCGATCCCTCAAAAGCCTTGACAATCACATTGCTAAATCTCATTGGTGTGCCACCATAAGACAACTTAACAAGAGTGGATTTCGGCATGACATTCAGCGATGAGCCAGTATCGATCAATACATTAGACATTGAGTCCTCTTTGCAACTGACAGAGATGTGCAAAGCCAAATTATGATTTCTTCCTTCCTCAGGTAAATCTTCATCATTGAAGCTTAAATTGTTACATGCAGTGATATTACTCACAACCCCATTAAACTGCTTCAAATGCAACTTGTGATCTACATAAGTGTTGTCTATCTCATCATCCAATAGCTCCAAACCTATTAGTGTTTGAACATCATCTTGGAGGGCAGCACATCCCATAGGATCTTCACCACACAAAGGACAACCATCATGACTGAACTCTATCACTCCTTTTCTAACAAACCTCTCATGTATCTCCTTCAAAGATCCACGTAGAGCACAAATATTAGGCACACGACAGTGTCTCAAACTATGTTCAACCATATTGACAGCAGGCGCTTCATGAGTTGGTAATGGATTGTTCTGCATATTAGGGCCAATATCATGGAAAGAAAGCATTCCAGAACGAACCAATCTCTGAACTTCATTCTTCAAAGGCCAGCAATTCTCTAAATCATGCCCAGGAGCATTCTGATGAAAAGCACAAGTGGCATCGGCCTTGTACCACCAGGGGAGTTTCTCTGGAACAGGGGGCGGTGACCTTGGTTAAACCAACTTCTTATGAATTAGTGCAGGATACAATTCAGTGTACGTCATGGGGATAGGATCAATATTAACCCGAGGATACGGATTCCGCCTTGCTGGTTGTTGATTAACAGGAGCTACAGGCACTGAATTCACAACAGGAGTTACTGACGCCACTTGTTGAGATTGATTTCTGAATCGACTATTCCTCCCATGAGAAACAGCATTAGCATCTGATTCCTTCTTCTTCTGGAATGAAGAACCATACTTCTTCGCACCACCAGACGAATTGTCATTCCAAACCAGACGACCTTCTCGCACAGCTTCTTCCAATCTGACACCCAGACCCACCATTTCGGTGAAGTCTACAGGAGCACTTGCAATCATTTTCTCATAGTAAAATGGACCAAGAGTCTTCAGGAAAATCTTAGTCATCTCTTTTTCTTCCATCGAAGGAATCACTTGGGCGGCAACCTTACGCCATCTCTGAGCATATTCCTTGAAGGATTCCTTTTCTTTCTGTATCATAGCTCGCAATTGATCCCTATCAGGAGCCATGTCCACATTATACTTGTATTGCTTCACAAACGCCTCAGCTAAGTCATTAAAAGTGCCAATATGGGTGCTATCAAGGCCCATATACCACTTAGAAGCAGCTCCAGTCAAACTATCTTGGAAATAGTGAATCAACAGACGTTGATCATCAGTGTGAGTGGACATCTTTCTTACATACATCACCAGATGTGCCTGAGGACATGAATTTCCTTTATACTTCTCAAATTCAAGCAACTTGAACTTAGCAGGTACTTTCACATTGGGAATAAGGCAAAGATCATGCACATTCTTTCCAAACATTTCTTTCCCACGGAGAGCTTTCATCTCTTTCTGCAGTTCTTCAAACTGATCTTGGAAACCATCCATTCTGTCTTGAATTTCACTTGGAGCAGCATCATAAATGGGCTCTGGGACAAAAGGACCAGTATGAACAATAGGAGATGTGTTGACCATAACAGGAGTCAAAGGACGAGTCATTCAGGAACAGACAAATAACCTTCAGGCATGCCCCAGGGATATCCATTAGGCATACGTTGCCGAGTAGCACCAGCAGGAACAACAGGAATGGTTGTAGCAGCAATTTCAGAAATCACAGTGGTTTGACCCTGAGCTTGGGCATTGGGAGGAGGAACCTGATTCTGATTCTGAGCAGCCATCAATGTCTCAACTAGAGTAGTGAGACGATCCACACCAGATCTCAAAGTAACAACCTCTTCACGTAGCTCACGATTCTCTTGTTCAAGACCTTCCATTTTTTTCTTGCAGTTAGCTCGAGTGTTATACCGGTGAGACAGCTTGATTCTGTATGAAGAACACTGAATAAGACCTCGGGAATACTCTCGGAAGCAAGACCAAAATGCAGAATGATGCAAGAAATGCAATGCAAATGATTTTTATTATTGGTTTTCAAGGAACTTTAAGACATTAATTGTAAACATTAGCAAAAAACAGCATAACAAAATCTTCATTAATAATAGAAAAGCATACAAAAGGATTCAAAGATCCAAAAATTACAAAACAAAGGAAAAGCTAAAAACTAGAAGGGAACACTTAGGACGAAGATCCAACTCCTCTCTGCAGCTTCCTACGGAGCTTTTCCAACTCATCTTCATAAAAGGCCTTCAAATGAGCATTCTCGACCATCAACTTATCAGCAACTTCCTTCCAGGCAACTGAATCTTCATGACTACTAGAGGAAAATAAATCCTCTTGTTGTCTCTTTCGCTTTTCACCATGTTGTTGAAGTAGCTCTTCTTGATGACGAATATGATCATCCTTTTCCATCAACCAACCATCTTGGATATCAAGCATCTCATCTTTTTCTTTCAAATGTATCTTCAACTCTTTGTTTTCAAGCTCAGAAGCATGAAACTTCTTCTCCCAAGCATCTCTTTCCGCTCTCAACTTAGCCACGAGCTCTAGATGTTCCTCACTACTTTCAACAGGAGTAGTGAAAGACAATGGTGGAGTAATGAGTAGAGAAGGCTCCTCGAGTAAATAAGGCATCTGAAAAGTGTGAGCTCTAGCTTGAACCCAATCAGTATAGTCTTTGAGAGCAACACATTGTTTCTTTCCCAAATGTCTCTTCCTATCAATATGGTGCCAAGCACGCACAAACCGATTTCTTATATCCGAATTTCCATCTTGATTAAGATAGAAGATTCCTGACACAAGAATATTAGTGGGTCTCTCCTTCATGGGGTAGCAAAATTGACGCCTTGCAAGAATGGGGTTGTAGGTAATTCCTCCTTGTATACCAAGAAGAGGTACATTAGGGAATTCTCCACAACTATCAATAATCTCACCAATGTCATAAGCAGGATTGTACCAATGGATATTCCCATTAGTAAGAGGCATGATCTTCTGAGACCATGAGAGACCATCGAGATTGTTCAAGAAATTCTTAGCCTGAGGTAAGTGCGAAATAAACCACTTATAGAGCAAAGGAGTGCAACAGTTGATAAGTCCACCTTTCTTATCAGCCCTATAGTGAATGGAATGATAAGTATCCCAAGCAAAGTAGGAACGGGATTCCCAATCATGAAGATCCGAATAGCATTAACATCGACAAAGTTGTCAATGTTGGGAAAGAGTATCAAACCATAGATGAGCAAGGCCAGAAATGTCTCAAAAGCAATCATACTTCCTTTACTAGCCAACATAGAAGCCTTTCCAATCAAGAACTTAGAAGTCAACCCCCAAGTTCCTCCTTTTTTGGTCATGTTTGCTTTCACATCTGATATCTTCAAATGAAGAAGCTCTGCTATCTCATCAACCTGAGGCTCTTTCTCCAGACCACTAAACGGTATATCATTCATAACTGGATAACCAGTCCAATAAGAATACTCCTCCAAAGTGGGCATAAGCTGATAATCAGGAAAGGTGAAACAATGATAAACCGGGTCATAAAACTGCACAAGAGTCTCAAGAATCCCCTTTTCCACTTTGGTCCTCAAGATAGATTAATTTCCCATAACGGTTTTTGAAGTTGTCAAGATTAGGAACCAAAGTTGCTAGCTCTTTCAATTCCCTTGCACTTGAATTCCTGAAAGTGTACTTCTTGATGCTTCTCTTTTGATCCATGGTACCTGTGATGTTTACAAAAAATGTCTCTAAGTTCCTTGAAAACCATTTGTGAAGGTCATTTTTATGAATGCATGGTTTATGCATCAATCACAATCAAGAGCACACAAGATCACATCAAATCACACAAAATCACACAATCCAGGTTCTTAGGTTTGACGTCACGAGCATGAAGCCATGGGTCTACCCATCCCACAAGGCGTGATCTAGGGAATTTTGTACCTGCCAATCGGGTTCTACAAAGGTTCCCAGAGTTTTCAATCTTCTATCGGATATTACCGGCATGCACAATTGCTCATGGGCGCCAATAATATGCCTAAAAAGACCTCGTCTGAGCGTAGTATCGCATGACAACAAGCTCAAATTGGTACTTGATCTTGTTTCTGCACTACATCCTAAAAAGGCTTAGATTGGTTAAAAGGGTTCTAGGCCATTCAGCTTCTACGGACACTCACTATTGAAAGTAATAGCGTTATCACGATGGTTCGTAACAACATCTACCACCTTCCATGCGGCCTCCACTGATTGGGGTTCCACCATATGACGCTCATGGTAAGGATTGCTCCTGACATGCGACTATTGGTCTTACCACCTCCTATCTCAAGTTACTCACCAAAGTTCGGGTTAGAACTTTGTCTCATCACAGAGGAACCATCGAGCACCAAAAAGGAAAAGAAAGAAAATAAACACACAAAGCACACAACAATATATACAGATAAACACACAGATAAACAAAAATAGGCTTAACACACTTAAAACTGGATCCCCAATGAAGTCACCATTTTTCTGTAGCGGAGAAAATCTGATATCGAAGCCATAGGATTGACTCGAATCAATATTTCGTTTGAAATCGCCACCGCGCTTTATTGTTTCCAAAGGAAAAGGGAAAAGAACGTAAAACCCAAAGTTTTGTTTTTAAAACAAGAAAGAGATCTCAGGTACGAGTGTTGATTATATGAGGGGAAGGTTTAAAGCACCCCTCATATCTGTGGTACTCCACAGGAACGTTTTTGAAAATCTGTGTCGTGTGTGTGCTAAAAAGGGTTTGTTTTATTTTTAAAATAAGCTCGGCAAAGCATTAAACTTTGTGCCTACATACCTCCTCAGTGCAATGGAGAAGTCAGAGCTAATGTAGTTCCGCTTAAAGGGAAAACATTTTAAAAACGAATAAACACTTTATCATCGTCGGAGAGAAATACTCAGCCATTGATTTTGAGCATGAGAACAAACAAGTTCTTTGCATCGCAAATGAAAGAAGGGCTCCAACTCGGATAAAATCAACGAGTATGCCACTAGCTCTCTCACGCGGAAAAGATCTCATTATATCAATCAATTTCAAAATTGTGGGGGTATAACCACTCGGTTCGACAATTAGTCGTGTCTAAACTTTTGAAGAAAAGGCAACTAAGGGCAAAAGATATTTTAAAGAAAGTTTTTTTGAAAAGGTTGCAAACATAAGAAGGTTTTGTAAAAAGAGAGAAGATTTTGAAAATCTAAGAAGTGGGAGGAGATGAAGAGGCTAACCTAATGCATAAAATAAAAGCTAAGGAAAGAAACAGTCTAACCAAATTATGAAGCCAACACTTGACATTATGAGTCAAGGTAGATTTCCCATCCTTTGGACTTATCAGTACCAACACATTAACACTTGGGGATCCAGATGAACTTATTATCTTTAGCACCACTTTGCATTAAGCACATTAAAATTCTGACGAAAAATTGGGCAGAGTAACGGCTGTTTTCGGGTAAAATCCTTATACGAATGCCTTGGAATTAACCATCAAGGACTTTCAAGGAAATACCTGCATACACAAACAGACAACAATCCAATGCCAGACAGACAAAATAACAGCAGAGTAACAACAGAATAAGGGTCCAGAGGTCCTAAGTCCATAAGTCCGAATCTCCAAAATGCTCAGGATAGTAACCAATAGTCCGAAACAGAGCCTTATGTGTTTTTTAGATTTTTGTTGATTATTAGTGTTTTAGCATAAAAGTAAAGTATGGTCCAAGTGGACAAAAAGAAAATGGCGGAAATATAAACATATGTCCAAATGGACAAAGAAAAAATAGCGGAATATAAACGTCCAAATGGACAAAGAGAAAATAGCGGAATGTAAATATGATGATATGATAAAGTAAAGCATAAAGCAAAATATAAAGAGCAATATAAGAAATTGCGGAAATTAAAGTCAATTGTTAGATGTTAAAGATAACCATCTTGAAACTTGTCAAGTATGTTATCAAAGTTAGCAAGGAAGATCGATGGTGAGTGAAGGATGTTCTTGGATTTAAAGTCAATGGAAACTTATCAGAAGCTTGATAAAATCATAGCGACTACACGATAAATTTTCATAAGTCTTAAATCAACTGCATACAATTCTCTTCCATATTTGATCTTTTTGATTCGGGACACGAAATATTGCGCTATGTTAAGCAGATCGCCAAGTGATTTATGTAGAAATCACCCTACAACGAGGCCGGTCAAAACTTTATGTGCTAATGCGTGCGAGAGAAGCGATATGTAGATCACTCTCCAAAAGCAATACGACACGAAAAGAAAATAGGTAACGATCTAGTCTTTACCAAGAATCCATAGAATTCTCAAGGTGTTAAGACTTTTATCGATCAAAAGAAAAAAAGAGAAGAAGAAGATAAAATGCATAAAGTAAAATCAACTTACACTATCATTAATATCATTCATCTAATATTATGGATTTGGTCATTTCAAACCTATCAACATCCTAGATCCAATGATATTAATAAAGTGGAGGAAGAAGGAAGCCAAAACAAGCATAAAAAAGGCAAAAAACCACTTTCTGCCAGCAGGAAATCGATTTCATGCAGGGGGAAATCGATTTCCATGGTGCAATTTTCAAAAAAAAAAACAAGTTACGTATAGCATGAAATCGATTTCAGCCTTAAGGAAATCGATTTCATCAGGGGGAATTTCAGCAAAAACATCATTTAAAGGCATGAAACTTGATTTGAACAAATATACAAACACCTTATGGTCACACATCAACTTGAGCACGAAATTTCCATCACAAAACCAGCAAATATCATCAATATAGCATCAAAGATGCATTGAACACAAGCAATAAAGATCTACATCATGGATCTAGCAAATGACCACTTCTTGAACAAAAGTCTTGGAGTAGCTTCAAGAACAAGCACAAAGTGTGTAGATCCTTCAAATTTGGAGATGAACAAACAAAGAAAAGAGTGATATGTAGGAGGTTTAGTTCAAAATTAGCAAGATTCAATGTGGATCTCACTAATTCTATGAAAATGAACTTTGGGTGAGGGTTTTGGAAAGGGTGAGAAATGAATTTGCAAGCAATTTTTTGGCTCTCCAAGCTTGAGAAATGAGAGAGTAGTGACCTCTATTTATAGGATGAGAGTAAGAGTAGTGGCAATTTGGTCATTTGCTCTTGGTTAATAAGCCTGTGTTTAATTGGTAATTAAATGGCATTTAAATGGTAAAAAATGGTAAAATGAGGTTAAAATGGAATTAATGAAGGGAATTATTTTGGTGAGGTGGAAAATTGGTAAAATGACAAAAATGGTCAAAGAAAATAGGTGCCAAAATCAAATCAAGCTTCCCTCTCTATTTTTTTTTTGAAAATCGCCTCAAGGAAATCGATTTCCCCAGGAGTGAAATAGATTTCACTCTGTTCCAGAAGAGAATTTGGCGCAAAATACACTAGGGAAATCAATTTATCCAGGAGGGAAATCAATTTTATGCTGTCCAGAATGTGATTTTGTTGAAAATTGTTGTAGGGAAATCGATTTACCCAAGAGGGAAATCGATTTCATGTTGTCAAAAATGTGGAAAATGCCTTGCTTATGGATGTCTTGGCTTAGTACCTACAAAACAAAAGCATACAAAGAAACAAAGAAATATTTTTGGTATTTGGGTTAGTATAATATGCATACAAGATAAACAATCATTGGTGCTTGATGGTCCCTCTTATTGATGAGGTGAGTGCAACACCACAAACAAAACTTCCAAGTGAAGCTCTTGATTAATGATTAATATGCAATTGATGTATGATTTTTAGGGTCAAAAATTGGGGTATGACAATATTCATATGAGAGCAATCACTATTTATATGGGATCAATCACTATTTACATGCGAGCACGCACCACTAACTAGTATTTCTATATTTTTCTCCTGCTATTTTATTTCTATTAAGGTTACTAATCATTCAAATGAGTCATTCAACTAATGAATTGATTTTCATAATTAAAAAATATAATTACTACTTAGCATTACATGTATTTATATATATATATATATGAATTATCCTAATGCTAACACAGTACTGGCACCTGATTAATATACTAATAAAAATAAAATAAAGTGAGTGACACTCACCTCCCAAAATGAAGGCTATCGCCTCCTTACCTTCTCATCATGGAGGAAAGCGCCTCCTAGACTGCCTCATCAAATGAGACTCGCGCCTCCTCCTTAAAGTGTGTGGAGGCAGCGCCTCCCACACTATTTTTTTTCTTCTTCCTCCTCTACCTATAGAAGTTCCCTAGTTTTTTCATTCACCCTCGTCTCAGATCAACACAACAATTAATCATAATCACAGGAACACAACATTTATACCACATCAACATATACAATATTCAACAATGAATTCATCGGCAACAACCAATTGCATCAGTTTCAAAACATTCACAATAAATCAACACACACACAACAACAATTTTACACTACCCAATCCCTACATAATATCCATTATATATCCCATTATAGAGTCAGAACCTCACCCTTACCTTGGATTGGAGATCGCTCTATTCCACCGGTTGAACCTAGCTTTTTCCATAGCTTCTAACCTTTGCCCCTCCTCTCTTCTCCTCCTCTGCAATTTTCCACGGTCAAGCTCCAAAACCCCCTTTTTCTCTTCTCTTCTCCAAAATCCTTGTTCCTTTTTTCTGATAAGACCTAAAACTCTTTCTACTGCCACCTCTAATTTCTTTTATTTCAATTAATCACATAATTTTCTATTTCTCTTATTGGGCCTAACATTCACACCCCCACTTTGCTATACACAACTATAAAATAAGCCCAACACAAATGATTTCATATAAGACCAATATTTATATTAATATTATTTCTAATATTAATAATACTAAATAATACTATTAGTAATCAACCGACTAATCCACTAAAATAATCAACTTAGCAACACAACGCAACGCAACATATAACAACTTATCAACAAATAATCTGAAAATAATTTAATTAAATAATTAATTTAATTACGGGTGTTACACAAAACACAAGAAACAGGAGAAGAAAATTGAGAAACGAAGAATAAGAAACCAAGAGTGAAAAGAAGTATGCGTGAAGGAGTACCTGAGGTCCGGTGGAATAGCCGTGGGTTTTCGTTTGTCATCGTGACGCTTCAAGCACCGTCGAAGCGGCTTCGACGAGTAACCGTTCCCTTTCCTTTTATCAGCTTATTCGAGCATCCTTACCTTTAATTTATGCAACGGAATCGCAATGGAGAGAGTGATCCGAGAGATCTTGAGACGAGGTCGAAAGAGGAGAGTCAAATTTGGATCAGAAAAGATGAGGTTGAGTTCCACCAGCACAGCTCATGACTGAAGGAAGGAGAAGGAAGCTTCAGAGAAATTCCAATGGTCACAACTTCAACCCTAATTTCCCCTTTCTTTGTTTTAGTAATTTTAATTAGAGATTAATTGAATTATAGAAATCATTAAATGAGTTAATTGGTATTAATAAATAAAATCTGAATGAGTTAACAAAAAAAGGTGAATTGAATCAATAAAGATCTGGATCATATACCTTGGGCTACCAAAAATGATATCATACCCCCATATGAGGCCCATGTTGCGCGTCTTTCCATTTTTGTTGGCTTATAAAAATGCTCCCGGGCCATCAGATTAGGCCTCTATGCCATCTTGCTGTTTACACATGCCTTTTAAGCTTAAACCCCCTTATCACATTTTTTTCCTAACTAGAATTAGGTTTATTGTTAGATCTTTCTCATTATTATTATTTTAGGTGACAAAAAGGACATAAGATCATCATTTTTGTTAGATTTTAGCATCATAAAAAAGAGAATAAAAAATGAATAAAAACATTATAATTTTAGTCTTGTTAGATTTTTGCCTTTAGAATTTAATTAAAATGTAATTTCAATTATTTTCTATGGAGGATAGAGATACCTCCTTGTTATTACTAATGCATTCGTTGACTTGTGCAAGGCGTTTCAAGTGAGCTTTCAATCGTTTATTTCAATTGAAAAGCATTTGCATTCCGCTTCATTCATGAATTTGATTTCGCTTTCGTTGCGATTTCTCTTTGTCTCTCATTCTTGAGATGTATATACATTGTTCACGCATTTTGTCTGGATTGTGTTTCTCGCAAGTTGCTTGTGTGGTTGTGTCTAATACACACCACATGTCGGTTATGATTTATTTTCACACCGCATTGCTTTGACGCTTATGTCGTATTTCTGACTTTGCTTGGTGCTAGCTTACGCAAAGTATTTTAGACTTCTTTGCTTTCGCTTGCTAGCTCGTTACGGATTTGCTATCTGTTTGTAACATTTCTTGTGCCTTTTTTATTCTCTTTCTCGCATCATACATAACATGAGAAGCAGGGTAGACATTCATCATACTTGCCATGAAAATTAGGACTAGGCATCCCGCATCTGGATAAGTCCTCGAGTGAGGCTCTCTTTTTGTCGGTGTGTTTACGTTTGTGCTTGTAGAAAGTCCTCACAAAGGCAATTATAAGTCCTCGAGAAGGCAAGCGAAGAGGGTTCGCAATCAACCCCTGCAACTTTCAGTCCAGTCGTTCTTATGCTCACTTTTTGTAAGTAGATGTTCTCAACATGTGCCAAAGATCCAAATCGAGTCTAAAACATGAATAAGGCATGTGGACGGGTTTAGCAACCAAACCTCCACATTTTATATAGCTCGCGTTGCCCGAAGCTGACGCTTGGTGTATGCATGCACCTTTTCCCCCAGATCCTTTCTTGACCTGATAACATGATACTGCGGTTAAGAAACCCCCTATTTCCTACAGTGTGACGACTTGGTTGCTGAGAGGGACGCGCCCCTCTTGTCTATGGCCTGACCTCTCTATTGTTGTTTGGTCTAATGCTTGGTTGACTAGGGTGATTCGCTCCTCTTGGTTATGGAGGGACCCCCATTTCCTACTACTTGGCCTGCGCCTCGTAGATGTTTGCTTTACGAGTCAGGATCGTTTGTATGACATTATTATGCCTCATTGATTTGATCACTACTTTGGTAGTTGCTCGCTTTTCGAGCGGTGCTCGATTATGTACTATCGTGTGCTATTATCGTGCACTTGCTCGTTATCCTTTCTATGTATGTTTGACTTGAATAACATGCTTAGCTTTTACGTGTTTGACATGAATAACATGTATGTTTGCATCACTTTCTTATGTATCACATGTTTGACCTGAATAACATGTTTGCATTACTTGTTTGCTTGATACTTGTGCATGTTTGACCTGAATAACATGAATGTTATCCTTGCTTTATCCTTGCTATGTATGTTTGACCTGAATAACATGAATGTTATCCTTGCTTTATCCTTGCTATGTATGTTTGACTTGAATAACATGCTTAGCTTTTACATGTTTGACCTGAATAACATGTATGTTTGCATTGCTTTCTTCGGTATCACATGTTTAACCTGAATAACATGTTTTCATTACTTGTTTGCTTGATACCTGTGCATGTTTGACTTGAATAACATATATGTTAACTTTGCTTTATCTTGGCTTGCATGTTTGACCTGAATAGTATGTATGCATTACTTATCTTTGGTATCACATGTTTGACCTGGATAACATGTATGCATTACTTGTTTCACACATGTTTGACTTGAATAACATGATGTGTTTACGATTCATGTTCGCTTATTTTCATTTGTGATGCCTGTTCACATGTTGTATTCATGTATGCCTGTTACATGTTATTTGCGATGCCTGTTCGCAGTTTATCCGTGTTGCTTGGTAACATTTGACATGTATGCCTGTTACATGTTTGCCATGTATGTATGCCCGTTACGTGCATGTATTTTACCTGCGATGCTTGTTAGTACGATATCACTTATGATGCATGTTAACACACCTTCACATGTATGCCTGTACATGTCTGCCATGTGTGTATGCCTGTTACATGTATGTTCTTTTATCTACGATGTCTGTTCGTATGATATTTGTGATGCTTGTTCACATTTGACATGTATGCCTATTACATGTTTTCGATGCATGTATGCTTGTTACATGTATATCTTTTATCTACGATGCCTGTTCGTACGATGTCACTTGTGATGCATGTTCACTCACCCACATTCATGTATGTTTGTTACATGTTTGTTTTTCTATCTACGGTGTATGTTCGTATGATATCTTTGTGATAACTGTTCACATGTTCTATGTATGCTCACCATGCTTATTTTCTTATATGTGATGCCTGTTCACATGCCATGTTTGCTAGTATATTGTGACGTTTCTTGTTAGTTGAATGCTCCCCTAGGTGTTCGGTTCCGTTTCTCTAGGAGACGCGAATCAGGATAGAAACAGAAATTTTTGAGCCGAACTACGACACTCTGATTTCTTCATTGCACATTGGAGGTACGTAAGCACAAGGTACAAACGCCCTAGTGAGCGAATTTTCTTTTCTTATTTTGTCTGACTTTTCTTTCTTATCTTGTATATAGTTCCATTGGATGTTTCCCTTAGCACATGGCATGTTACACCCACACACCCTTAGATTAGAAACAAGCAAAAGTGGATCCTGTGGGGTACCACGGACGAGAGGGATGCTAATACCTTCCCCTTGCATAACTGACTCTGTAATACCCCAAAATTTTCCCATCTCACTTCTCCTTTCAAGCTCATACCAAAGTTCAAAACTCAAGGACACACTCTCCTAGACAATGGCTCAATGAACTTAGGGTTTTGAATTCTCTAAAGAAAATGAATGAATCAAAGTCTCCAATGGATTTCATATGGCTTATGATGTTTCAAACCGTCTCTATGGCAAAGTACAAGCTTCAAATCCAAGGATTGTCCAGTCAATTGCTCAGAAAAGTCAACAGTCGTCTAGTTTGACCTAAAAGTCAAATGTGGTCAAAGTACAGTCAAAATTCCTGATTTTTGGTCAACATCCTTATTTTGAGGTGTCATTCATCATTTGATCAATAATTGATCATGATTCATCAAGGAAAGTTCAGAAATCAACAAAATTCAAAGTTTCTAAATTAGAATTTTGGACTAAAAGTCAACTGAACTTTGACCAGCCATAACTTTCACATGGAACATCAGAAATTTCCCATCTAAAGCTCAATTCGAAGGAAATTGAATTTTCTACAAATTTGTCTCTCACAAGCCAAGTCCAAAAATGCTTCATTTGAGAGATATGGATCAAGATACTATAGGTCCTTTTTGAAAGTCAACCAAAGGCAGTTTTTTGTCAAAGCCCATATCATCAAGATAAAATCTTCAAACGAAAACAATTTTCCAAAGTGGCTTGTAGAGGACATCTTGAGGTTTCCAAAAAGTCCTAGAACTCCTCCATATCTTAAAAATTGAGGGAGATATGCCTTGTCAAAGTTGGACAATTTTAAAAGGAAAAATGTGAAACAAAGGCTTCAAAATGGATTTTCTTGTAAAAAAGCCCAACTTTTTATGATCCAATCTTGATCCTTAAGTTATCCAAGACTCCACACTTAATTTCCACGAATTTTTGAATTTTATTTGATTTATATGAATTTCTGATCATTCAAAAGTGATAATTAATTTATATAAATCATGGAAAATCAAATATTTTGTTAAGGACCTCAATTCCACTCACATTCAGTCACCATTTAAACAAAATATTCAATCAAATTTCGTGCAACAGCTAATTGGAAAAAGATTGGATCAAATTAGCCAAATTTAGAAGCTTTTAAAGACAAATTTCCAATCAAAATTTCAAGATTGCAAATCCATGATTCACTAAGATTTTCTCTTATTTTATTAACCTAATTCACACTATTATAAGTAGTGAACAAGATCAGACCCCTAAGACACGTTTTTGCAGCCAGAGAGACCCCTAATTCGTCTCTTCAAGAACCAAAGGAATTCCGAAATCAATTTAAAGGTTGAGGCCGATTCAAAGCATTGTGATCATCCCAAATGATCCCCAGGTGTTGACTGAAGCTTTCTGAGTCGTCTTTCACAAGCCAAACGTCCAGGATCATCAACAATACACCATGGTTTATCAATATCTAATTGGGGTCGATTTACATTATTCATACATCATTGGTGTTGTTTGGATACATATTATTGTTTACCATGATGCATAGAGTCTTTCTGGACATTTAATTGCACCTTCATAATCGTTTGCCAGGGATTGTCATTTTAGGGTTCGTATGTGTTGAATTAGGGTTTATTGATTCGACACGAATTAGGGATTTATACAGGTACCATGAGACTCGTATGGCCCAGAGGAACTCAAATATGGTTTTAGTTTTAATTTTCATGCGTGTATGAATGTGTTCATGATTAACAGGTGTAATAGATATGGTCTTTTATGGCTAATCAGTTAGAAGCGCTGTAAAAGCTTCGTTTGCAGGTTCTAGTGAAGAAGACGATGCGCTATCGTCATGCCATTGGCCCATTTAAAATTCGCGCGCCAATTTTTTCTTATTCGTGAGGTTTCTTTTATAATTTATTAGGAGTATTTGCTAAACGAACATACGGATCTGGTAGGTTTGGCAAATGCGCTTGGTTGTTCACCCAAGGGTCCAGGGTTCGATCTCTGGCCCTTGCATATTTTTTCAATAAATTTCTCTGCAGGTTCCCATGCGCTACAGGCTCCAGGGTTCACGATACACGCTCACATTCTAGCCCTAGGATCATTCCCAGATCAGATCCAATGCTTAATCATATGCCAGTCCATCATAGACCCCTAGGGGCGCATCACACCTAATCACAAAGCTAAGTTTTTATTTTTTTTATTGTTAATTACATAAACACTTTTTTTTTATTTCTTTTCTTTTATTACAATTCTTCTTTTTAATTATTTATTTATTTTTTACTTATCTTAATAAGTTAGTTTTTTTATATTGAAATTATAATTATTAATTTTTATCGAAAGTTCGATTTTTTTTACAATTCTATTGATAATTGTTTTTTTTAATTTAAAATTCAATTCTATTTTCATAAATACTTTTAATCAATTAAATAATTAGGATTTAATCCAATAATTATTTAATTGATATATTAGATCGAACTCTCGACTTTTCTTTAACCTTTGACTTTATTTAAATTATTGGTCTTTAAATTATTTAACCTTATGGTTTCTAACCCTGATTTATCCCGGTAAATCAGGGTTGTCGATCTTTAATGCACTAACCATTTCTCTTCTCCGCTCGTAATTTTCAGGGTTGATCAGAGATGCGATGAAGGCGCAAGGCATTGACATTAATTTACCCTGTTTATTTTTACTTCTATTATTATTATGTTTTTATTTCCCCGTCCCCGCAGGTGTTTATTGTAATAGTTAGGATTTTATTTTCTGCCTTTGGTTTTGTTTATATTAACTGCATGGTTAGTAATCTTATGGAGTGCAAGCCTTAAATTGAATTAGGATAACTAATTACAAGATAAATAACTGAACTGAACCACTTGATTGTGCCTTGTTGTTCATGCCTTAAAATAGTCAAGTCCCTCGATTTCGAGGATACCTAAAGCAAATGTTGCCTTCAGTTCATTCATCATCAAATCTGTCCCTCGATGTTGCCTCGGTAAATGATGATTTGTCCCATTGCTAAGGTATCCTCGCCTGCTGCCTAAAAATGACTATTACATCCTTCCCTTAGACTACCTGCCCTCTTTATGGTAGGTCCAGTCTTATGGAGAACGATAAACCTCGATGACCCTTTAAATCCAATAAAAGGACTTCCTACCCTCTTATGGTATGGATAGCCTTGAAAGGCTAAAAGACTTTTTTCAAAACTTAGGGTAGTTGCTATTAATTGCTTGCTCTGGTTTAAATTCAAATTTTCCTCTTTCAACAAACCTTCAAAAAGGCTACGCTTATTTTACAAGCTAAAGTCCTTATTCAAATTCTTTTTTACATCTCAAACATTTTGAAAATAAATGAGCTAAGCAATTAAGAGCCCATGGATAACCATGGATACAAAGGGTGCTTTAAACCTTCCCTTTGTATAACCTACCCCCCGAACTCAAAATCTCTTAAAAAGGTCTTTTTCTGTTCTTTTAGCCTTTCTTTAAATTGGATAAAATAAAAGTCGGTGGCGACTCTTGCTTACCGCGACATTTCTTTAAAGTCAGTTCACCGTATTACAAAACTGACGACTCTGTTGGGGATATGCTCGAATAAAAGAGGGGTTACCTTAAAGTTTAGGATTCACTTTAAAATGTTTTCAATTGTTTGTATTGTTTGATTTATATTTGTGGGCCCGTTTGGGTTTACTTGTGTGAAAGATCCTAACCCGGATCTGAGTACCTTAGGTAAATGGCATGAGATCAAGGAGACTGCACAACGTATACTGATGTGGTTGATATGATGGCCATAGTTAGTGTGACACATTGGTTTGTCCTGGTGTTCCTTGGGATCTGACTTGAGAAAATGCTTGGCTGTTGCGTGGTGTCATTAAGCACTAATTTTCCCTTAGAACCCTAGTTGAGCTTGACTTTGGCCTATTAGAAAGTAGCGAGATGGCTAGCTTTGGTTCCGACTAAAGTTGGTTGATACTCGAAGCTACACTCATATGGACTAGACCTTCAGGACATTTTCGGTCGGTGACTCGATTGCTGAACTGAGATAAGCGCCTTCAAGAAAGGTCAATGATATGAGCTCCCTAGAACCTGATCTTTATATAGGACAGGTTGAACCAACTAAACTTCAGTAGGAGGGTATGCACCTCTGGACTACATGCAAGCCTAACCCTAAGGCAAATTGTGTGACTTGTTTGTGTTTGTTATCTACCTGACATCATAACATCATAAGCATCATGACATCATGACATCTCATTCTACTAACCGTTTCGAGGACCAAGGAATTCATCTTTGTTCTATTTTGTAGGTCATGGAGACTAGAAACACCATTCGAGTTAACTTTGTGAAGATACCTTCCGAGCTGAGAGAGTTGGTATTAGAGATTCCTGGAGGTTCCCGCTTCATTGAAAGACATGGCTCTTGCCCAGTTTGGTTTCATCAGGTTTCGAAGAAGAGATGATGAGTGTATTATTTCAATTCTTTGACCCTGAGCACCATTGTTTTACTTTCCCTGATTATCAACTAGTACCTACTATGGAGGAATTTTCTGACATACTTGGCCTCCCTATCCGAGATCAAATTCCGTTCACTGGTTTGGAAGAAACTCCGAAAATGGAAGTCATTGCCGCTGCTCTACATCTTAAGAAATCTGAAATTGAAGGTCATTGGGAAACGAAAAGTGGAGTCAAGGGTTTCCTTGCTAAGTTCTTATTCGGAAAAGCTCGTATGTTTTTGAAGACCATGAGTTATCAAGTCTTTGAAGACATATTAGCTCTACTCATTTATGGTTTGGTGCTATTTCCTAATCCTGATCAGTTTATAGATGTGCATGCCATAAAGATATTTCTGACACGCAACCCAATGCCTACTTTGCTTGGAGACATCCTACACTCTCTTCTCACTCGTACTACGAAGAAAAGAGGGACTCTTATGTGTTGTATACCTTTGCTATCTAAGTGATTTATTTCTCACTTTCCACGCTCAGTAATGAGAAATGACCAAGGGCTGAAATGGCATAAGAGGATAATGTCACTTTCTCATTCTGATATCCGTTGGCTTTCCTTATCCAAGGAGAATGTTACTATCATCGACCACTATGGACAATATCCTAATGTGCCTCTACTTGGCATAAGAGGGGGTATTACTTATAATCCTTTCTTGGCCCTACGTCAGTTTGGTTACACTCGAAGAGATGGTCCTCATCAGATGCTTATACAAGGGGTTGTGTTTGATTATGAAGATGATGCTCAAGGTCACCGCCGAAACTTTATACGAGCATGGGATACGGTAAACAGGATTGATAGCAAGAGCTTGGGGCAAAGGAACTCCATTCTTTTAGGGCCTTACCTCAGATGGGTGCGCACTTGTGCTCAACGCTTCATAATGCCTTATCCATAAGTTAGACCCGTAATTGTGGAGTCCAATTGCGAAGAAAAGGTTCCTCAAGTTATTTCTCATCCAGACATGCCAACTGACATCAAGGAACTAAAGAGATCTTGGATTCAGCTGAAAGAAGAAAGAGATACTTTTGAAGCTCAATTCCGTGCTAAAGAGAAGAAAGTGTTGGAGCTTACAAGGCAACTTCAAGACGAACAGAAGGTCAACGCTTGCATTGGTTCAAAGAGGAAGCGTCCATGGGAGACTTGAAGACCTTGTTTTATCTTTATTATTTTATTTTTATTTTTATTCCTATTTTTTTGCTTTCACTTTTGTAAAAGAGAATAATAAAATAATTTACAGTTTTTTCTTTAAGCATTATTAATAAAGTTTCTTTCTTGTTTGGTTTAAACGAATTTGAATTCCAAGGTCCTTGAAAACATTGCATACGCATACGCATACCATTCATAAACATTGCATCACATATTCTTATAACAGGTCTCTCATCTTTCCGCTGTTTATTTCAGTAAGGAAATGGATCTCGAACAATCCGTCAAGAATCTCCAAGCTCAGAATGCTGAGTTCCAAGCTTTGATCCTGAACTTGTCCAAGGGGCAAGGTGAGCTGAAATCCCTTCTAACTAAGAAGGAGAAGAAGACCAGAAAGCCAATAAGTATTCTCAACACGGGAAGAAGATTTAAGGGCCCTCTCAAAAAGGTCAAAGAAGCTGAAATTCCCGAAAATGATGAACAAGAAGACAATGATAGCATCAAGACTGATGCAAAGAGTAACGTAGGCTCCGCTGATCAGGATGATGAAGAGAACTATTACCATGAAGAAGAATACCCTGAAGAGAAATATAGGCAGCTAGAGGAACATATGAAGGCTATGGAAATCCAGAAGGTACCTGGGCTGGATTTTGAGGAACTAGGGCTCATCCCTGGAGTCGTTATCCCTCCAAAGTTCAAGACTCCAACTTTTGCTAAATATGATGGAGCTTCCTATCCTAAGATGCATCTGAGATCGTATGTGAGGAAGATCCTACCTCATGCTGAAGACAAGAGACTATGGATTCATTTCTTCCAAGAGAGTTTGTCTGGAACTCAACTGGAATGGTACTATCAGCTGGAGAGTGCCAACATCCGCACTTGGGAAGACATGGTTGTTGCTTTCTACAAGCAATATCAATATAATGCTGACCTTGTACCCACTCGCATGCAATTGCAAAGCATGTCTATGGGACCAAAGGAAAGTTTCAAGGTGTATGCTCAAAAGTGGAGAGATCTAGCTGGAAGAGTTCAACCTCCCTTATGTGAGACAGAATTGGTGGACATGTTCATGAGTACACTAACTGGGCCGTTCTATAGTCACTTGCTGGGTAGCTCTTCATCTAGTTTCATTGACCTCATATTGACTGGAGAACGGGTCGAGAGTGGTATCCGAAGTGGGAAGATTCAAGTAGGCGCCACCTCTGGTACTACAAAGAAGCCATACCATGGAAGAAACGAGTCTAATGCTGTTCATAGCCAGAGGGGTCGTAATAAGAATGATCATAACCAGTCTGTTAGGGCCATTTTAATCTCTGCACCAACACCTCAGCAAACCCCCAGACAATGGTATCAGCGTAGGTTAGACGCAACTAGAAGGCAATTCACTAAGATCAATATGCCTTTATCTCAAGCCCTGCAACATCTGTTAAAGGCCAACTTGATCACTATAAGAGATCCTCCAAAGAATGTCACTCCTACGTCTCCAAACTATGATCCTAATGCAAAATGTGTGTACCACTCCAATAGTCCTGGACACCATGCTGACAACTGCTGGGCGCTGAAAAATAAGATTCAAGACATGATAGATGCTGGTGAAATCGAGTTTGAACCTCCAGAAACTCCGAATGTCATTACTGCCCCTATGCTAAATCATGACAAAACCGTTAATGTTATCATGGACACGGTCTATGTCTATGATGTGAGAGATCTGTCAACTCCACTCCCAGTCATCAAGAGAAAGCTGCTGCAAGCCGGTTTATTTTCGGGTTGCGATCCAGATTGTTATTATTGTGCATCCCAACCCAATAGTTATGAGAATCTGAAAAGAGGAATACAAGGCTGGATGGATCGTTGCACTATCATGTTTGAAAAGATTCCTTCAGTAGAGAACTTGTGCGAGGGTTTCTCCCGTGGCGTGAAGATTGAAGACCTGTCGGTAATTTCCAAAGCTCCGTTAAAGATCCCTAATAAGGCTCCATTCAAGATTTCTGCAGAACCCCGTGTGGCTCCTGTGATCATCACTAAGCCTGGTCTAATTCCATACTCTTCTGATAAGGCTATCCCTTGGAACTATGGTGCCGAGGTCTATATTCAGGGAGTTAAACAAGAACTTGTAACCGACAAGGTTGTTGAAGGCGCTAATCCTGACGTGGGTAACATTGTTGGGACTAGTAAAGTGACAAGAAGCGGAAGAGTGTTTTCTCCAGAAATCGCTCCAAACAGTGCTGCACCTACCAGTACCCCTATTCCCAATCAAAATGTTGACACCCGAGGTAAAGGGCCATTGCCTGAATCCGTCCAGACACCAGTTGAGACTGTCACTGAAAATCCATCTCTTGAAGAAGCAAATGAGTTTTTAAGATCATCCGCAAGAGTGATTATGACATTGTTGAACAAATGGGGCATACTCCTTCCAAGATTTCTATGCTTCCACTCCTAAGTTGTTCCAAGACTCACGCTAAAGCTATGATGAAGTTTCTAGAGGCTGCCCATATACCATAAGAGATTTCTGTCGCTCAACTTGAGAATTGTATTGCAAATCTGATGATAGACAATTACCTTGGGTTTTCTGATGCTGATCTAAGTCCCAGTGGAAAGAATCATAACAAGGCTCTTCACATTTCCATTGAATGTGGGGGCACCACTCTGGCCCATGTACTAGTTAACAATGGCTCGTCTCTGAATGTGCTACCCAAGATGGTATTGGACAAACTCAACCCCGAGGGAATCATTCTGAAACCTAATGATGTGATAGTAAAAGCTTTTGATGGTTCAATGAGTACGGTATACGGCGAAGTTGAGCTCCCAATCAGAGTAGGTTCCCAGATTTTCAACACTGTGTTCTACGTGATGGACATACAGCCCGCTTATTCCTGTCTGCTTGGGACGCCCTTGGATACATGGGGAAAATGCTGTGACCTCAACTCTGCACCAAAAACTTAAATACCCGGCTAAAGGTAAGATTGTCAATGTGTATGGTGAGGAGGAATACGTGGTGAGCTTTATAGATGAGACCAAGTATGTTGAGTTTATTGGAGAAGCCTTCGAATCTCCCCGACAGGCGTTTGAATTGGTCCATCAAGTGGCTCCTAAGGTTAAGCCTTCCTACACTGCTCCTAAAGTCACCAGAATTCCTCCTACAATGGCTTCTCCGAAAGATGCTAGGGCTGTGGTTGAAGAAGGTGGTTGTACTATTTGGGGGAAACTCCCTGATATTCCTTACAAATCCAACAAATGGGGTTTAGGCTGCACTGCTAAAGATCAAATGGAGAACAATACCCTCGTCCAGAAGGTTTGAAGTATCGTTTCATCGCAAAGGGGTCAATGCCAAAGAAGAAGATGAAGATGATTGCAACTTGCACAAGTGGATCTTTCCTACACCTGACAAAGGGCTGGACAACTGGAAGACTGAAGACATTGTCTCTATCTCCTATAGTTAGGAGTAATTGCCATTTCTTGTTTTGGTTTTTCCTTTATGTTTCCCAGTTTTATTTTCTGTACTTCAATAAACAATAAACTTTAAAGCCGTGTGTCTTGCCCGGGGCACGACGGTCCGTTTGTTAGGGCTTGTCATTTCATAAGCATATTTTCATTCAATAAAGCATTGGACGTTTCGTAATCAAAATTGTGTGTTCGCTTTTATTTTTTTCTTTACTTTTCTATAGCTATGTGTTCTTACACACACCCACATAATGCACTGCAGATCCATATCCACTCTGGATCCTATTGATAACGACTCTGCTATTGCTAAATATGACTTTGAAAATCTGATCTACCAAGTTGAGGATGAAGGCGAGGAAGATTGCAAAGTGCCCAGAGAACTTGCTAGATTGCTAGAGCAAGAAGAAAAGACTATACAACCGCATGAAGAGCCAATTGAGGTTGTGAACTTAGGTACTGACGAAGAAAAGAAAGAAATCAAGATAGGGGCTGAGCTAGAAGAGGGTGTCAAACAGAGATTGATCTAGATGCTACAAGACAATGTTGAGATATTTGCTTGGTCTTACGAAGACATGCCTGGGCTCGATACTGATATTGTGGTTCACCGTCTACCTATCAAAGAAAACAGTCCTCCGGTTAAGCAGAAATTATGAAGGAGCATGCCTGAGATGGCTCAGAAAATCAAGGAAGAGGTTGAGAAACAGTTCCATGCCGGTTTCCTGAAGGTTGTGAGCTATCCATCATGGATTGCTAATATAGTCCCGGTACCTAAGAAAGACGGAAAGCTCAGAATGTGTGTAGACTACAGAGATTTGAATCGAGCAAGTCCCAAAGATGATTTTCCCTACCACATATTGATATCCTAGTTGATAGTACTGCGCAATGCAAAGTGTTCTCCTTCATGGACGGTTTCTCAGGTTATAACCAAATTAAGATGGCACACGAAGATATGGAAAATACAACTTTCACTACTCCTTGGGGAACCTTTTGTTACAAGGTCATGCCGTTTGGGTTGAAGAATGCAGGGGCAACGTATCAGCGTACAATGGTAGTTCTGTTCCATGATATGATCCACAAAGAAATAGTGGTCTATGTTGATGATATGATTGCGAAATCCAACACGGAAGAAGAACATCTGGTCCACCTGCAGAAATTGTTTGATAGGTTGAAGAAATATAAGTTGAGACTGAATCCAAACAAGTGTACTTTTGGGGTGAGGTCCGGTAAGCTACTAGGATTCGTTGTTAGCAGAAAAGGTATTGAAGTCGACCCTGAAAAGGTAAAAGCCATACAAGAGATGCCAGCTCCACGGAATGAGAAAGAAGTTAGAGGTTTCTTAGGACGTTTGAATTACATTGCCAGGTTTATTTCCCATTTGACCGCTAATTGCGAGCCAATATTCAAGTTACTGAGGAAGGATCAAGCAGTGAAATGGAATGACCAATGTCAAGAAGCTTTTGACAATATCAAGAAGTACCTTCAGGAACCTCCAATTATGATACCACCAGTTGAAGGAAGACCTTTAATTATGTACTTAACAGTGTTGGACAATTCAATGGGGTGTGTACTGGGGCAACATGATGAGTCTGGTCGAAAATAGCATGCAATATACTACCTTAGCAAAAAGTTTACCGACTGTGAAACAAGATACTCACTGCTCGAGAAAACTTGTTGTGCTTTGGCATGGGCTGCTCGCCGACTGAGACAGTATACGTTGAACCATACCACTTTATTGATCTCTAAAATGGATCCTATCAAATATGTGTTTGAGAAACCTGCTCTCTCTTGACAAATAGCCAGATGGCAGATGGTATTAACAGAGTATGGCATTCAGTAAAAAACACAGAAAGCAATCTAGGGAAGTGTGTTGGCAGACCACTTGGCCCAGCAAGCTGTAGACGACTATCAATCTATGAGTTTTGAATTTCCAGATGGGGATGCTATGCTTGTTACTGATTATGAACAACCTGGTCTGGATGAAGGACCTGAACCAGGATCCCGACGGACCATGGTTTTTGACGGAGCTTCGAATGCACTTGGCAATGGTATTGGCGCTGTGATTATCTCTCTAGAAGGTGGACACACTCCGTTTACAGCAAGACTGTGTTTCGATTGTACCAACAATATGGCTGAGTATGAAGCATGTATCTTAGGTCTCAGAGCTGCTATTGACTTAAGAATCAAGTTCTTGGAAGTATATGGTGATTCTGCCTTAGTAATTAGTCAGATCAAAGGAGAATGGGACACGAAACATCCTAATCTCATGCCTTACAAAGATTTGGTTTTATCTTTGATTCCTTACTTCGAAGAGATTACTTTTGAACACATTCCCTGAGAGGAGAATCAATTGGCAGGCGCATTAGCTACTATGTCATCCATGTTCAAGGTCAGATGGGACAATGAAGCTCCTTTAGTTATCATTGAATGGCATGATGAACCGGCACACTGTTACGAGATAGCTACTGACGAGGTTGAAGAAAAGCCATGGTTTCATGAAGTAAAAAGATATCTCGAAGCTCAGGAATACCCTGAAGGGGCATCTATCAATGACAAGAAGTTCTTAAGAAGGTTTGCTTCCAAATTCTTCCTGAGCAATGGTACCCTATACCAGCGCAATCATGATTCAACTCTGCTTCGTTGTGTGAAGAAGAAGGAAGCAGAAGAGATTATGGAAGACATGCATGACGATACCTTTGGAACTCATTCTAGTGGACACACTATGGCTAAACAGATCCTGAGAGCGGGTTACTACTGATCCACTATGGAAACTGACTGCCATCAACATTCCAGAACTTGTCATAAGTGCCAGATCTATGCTGACAAAGTACACGTGCCTCCAGTTCCTTTGAATGTTCTGACTGCTCCTTGGCCTTTAGCGATGTGGGGCATTGATATGATCGAGGAAATCAAACCTACTTCTTCTAATGGACATCGTTTCATCCTTGTGGCCATTGATTACTTCACCAAATGGGTAGAAGCTGCTTCATTTGCTTCTGTTACCAAGAATGTGGTGGCCCGATTCATTAAGCATAACCTCATCTATCGATATGGCACCCCCGAAAGGATTATCACAGACAATGGTACCAACCAGAACAACAAATGATTACTGAACTTTGCACGCAGTTTAATATCAAACACCGCAACTCTTCTCCTTATAGACCAAAGATGAATGGCGCAGTGGAGGCCGCCAATAAGAACATAAAGAAGACTGTACAGAAGATGACAGTGACTTATAAGGATTGGCATGAGATGTTACCGTTTGCTCTTAATGGTTACCGCACTTCAGCACGTACCTCAATCGGGGCAACCCCATTTTCACTAGTCTATGGCATAGAAGCAGTATTACCGATTGAAGTTCAGATTCCATCTCTAAGGATCATAAAGGACGCAAAGTTAGATGAAGATGAATGGATCCAAACTCGACTATACTAGATAAACCTGATTGATGAAAAGAGACTTGCGGCTGTTTGTCATGGACAGTTATATTAGAAGCGCATGATCAAGGCATTCAACAAAAGAGCCAAGCAACAAGTATACCAGATTGGTGACTTGGTAATAAAGCAAATCATTCTATGGTACTCACTACTATGGATGGTGAAGACTTTCCACACCCTGTGAGTGCAAACAGAGTCAAAAAATACTACGCATAAACGAGACCCGCTAGGTCGACGTACCTAGGCAAAAGTAAGGGCATCCCGGCGAACCAAAAGGGTTCGGGCAAAAGTTAGGGATATATATATAAAGAAAAATGTGTACACCCGACAAGTTGAAAACCCGAAAGGGCGACTTGGCCAAAAAAGGGCATCCTGGTAGGATGAAAACCTGAAAGGGTGGCCTAGGCAAAAATTAAGGATTAAAGTGTACGACAATGTCCCGTTCAGATCACTGATCATTCATCTTTATTAGCAATATCAAGTTCAAAGGGCACGAACCGATTCAATCATCTTTCTCCAACAAGCCGGGGATGAGATGCTCGAAGACATAATGGCAATAGTAGAGTTGAAACTCAGTAGGATTGTTTCCACATAGCTATTTTTCTTTTGTTTCATTTTGCATCTTTTCAAAAACACACAAATGTTCTCCTATCATTTTGCCTATTCATGTCTCTTCCTTAATACAAGTTATTTTCTTTTCTACTTTCTTAAGTATTTCTTTCTTTCTCGAATACGCAAACGTCCAATGATAATCTTGAATGAACATATGCATATGAATATGACTAGCATTTATCTTTTCCTTTGCAAAATACCTGTATGTTTGTAAAAAACAGGAAAGGCAATTAGACAATGTCTAAGTAACCCAAAAGTTCTCCCTCAGAATCAATAGTCTGGAAGGAGGGATCCCCATAGAGTAATCATTAAAAAGATCTCTTCCCAACAGAGATTCAATTCCCCAACGAAGTTTACATCTTCGGCACATCCAATTCCATGATACCTTGATTTCTCCAACAAGGCCCATTCATCTCTCTTATCCCTAGTCAGGGTGCATCAAGTTCAATCATTCAAAATCACTTTCACCCCCAAACAGAAATAAAAAATACCCAGCTGTATATCTTCAAAACAAGAGGAGGCACCAGGGTCCCGATCAAGATACTTCATATAACATAAATCATGACCATACATCATATATACATATCCATACTTGGCATATAGTGTCTCATACATAACATACGGGTTTCTCATTTATTTTGAGAAGCTCATCACATAGTACATGCACCATGACATTGCATAAAAATTAACTTCAGTTTTTCAGGACACAGGTACAAGCAGATAAACAACATCTCTGTCCTAATTCAGTTACTACGAACGATACTGACACGACCAACTTTCAAAGATCTTATTCAGTTACTACAAACGGTGCTGACACGATCGACCTGCAAAGATCTAATTCTATCATCACGAACGGTGTAGACACGGTCATCTTTCCAAAGTCTAATTCAGTTACTACGAACGGTGTTGACACGACAAACTTTCAAAGGTCTAATTCAGTTACTACAAATGGTGTTGACACGATCAACCTTGAAAGATCTAATTCTATCATCACGAACGGTGTAGATACGATCATCTTTCCAACGTCTAATTCAGTTACTACGAACGGTGCTGACACGACAAACTTTCAAAGATCTAATCCAGTTACTACGAACGGTGCTGACACGATCGACCTTCAAAGATCTAATTCTATCATCACAAACGGTGTAGACACGATCATCTTTCCAAGATCTAATTCAGTTACTACGAACGGTGCTGACACGATCGACCTTCAAAGATCTAATTCTATCATCACAAACGATGTAGACGCGATCAACTTTTCCAAAGTCTAATTTAGTTACTACGAACGGTGCTGACACGACTAACATTCAACAACTACTTCTCAACACTTCAAGTTCAGATATAGTCTAACGTACGATTCATTATGACTTTCAAAACTTATCAAGACAGGTGGCATCTTAAAGCCCACTTCATGTCCCCAACATCCGGATGGCATCTCTAAGCCCATCCCTGATGGTACAAATTTCTGGGTATTCTAGTGTTCAATCCTCTTCCACCTTCAGATACCGACTGACATACAAACCACTCTACATCCTCAGGTTTAAGAAGATTGAACAGGGGCAGCAGTCATACCCCAAAATTTTCCCATCTCACTTCTCCTTTCAAGCTCATACCAAAGTTCAAAACTCAAGGACACACTCTCATAGACAATAGCTCAATGAACTGAGGGTTTTGAATTCTCTAACGAAAATTAATGAATTAAAGTCTCCAATGGATTCCATATGGCTTATGATGTTTCAAACCATCTCTATGGCAAAGTACAAGCTTCAATTCCAAGGATTGTCCAATCAATTGCTCAGAAAGTCAACAGTCGACTAGTTTGACCTAAAAGTCAATCGTGGTCAAAGTACAGTCAAAATTCCTGATTTTTGGTCAACATCCTTATTTTAAAGTATCATTCATCATTTTATCAAGGATTGATCATGATTCATCAAGAAAAGTTCAGAAATCAACAAAATTCAAAGTTTCTAAATTAGGGTTTTTGGACTAAAAGTCAACTGAACTTTGACCAGCCATAACTTTCACATGGAACATCAGAAATTTCCCATCTAAAGCTCAATTTGAAGGAAATTGAATTCTCTACAAATTTGTCTCTCACAAGCCAAGTCCAAAAATGCTTCATTTGAGAGATATGGATCAAGATATTATAGGTCCTTTTTGAAAGTCAACCAAAGGCATTTTTTTGTCAAAGCCCATATCATCAAGGTAAAATCTTCAAATGAAAAAAATCTTCCAAAGTGGCTTGTAGAGGACATCTTGAGGTTTCAAAAAAGTCCTAGAACTCCTCCATATCTTGAAAATTGAGGGAGATATGCCTTGTCAAAATTGGACAATTTTAAAGGGAAAAATGTGAAACAAAGGCTTCAAAATGGATTTTCTTGTAAAAAGGCCCAACTTTTTATAATCCAATCTTGATCCTCAAGTTATCCAAGACTCCAAACTTAATTTCCACGAATTTTTGAATTTTATTTGTTTTTATATGAATTTTTGATCATTTAAAAGTGATAATTAATTTATATAAATCATGGAAAATCAAATATTTTGTTAAGGACCTCATTCCAATCACATTCAATCACCATTTAAACAAAATATAAAATCAAATTTTGTGCAAAGGCTAATTGGAAAAAGATTGGATCAAATTGGCCAAATTTAGAAGCTTTTAAAAACAAATTTCCAATCAAATTTTCAAGATTGCAAATCCATGATTCACTAAGATTTTCTCTTGTTTTATTAACCTAATTCACACTATTATAAGTAGTGAACAAGATCAGACCCTTAAGACACGTTTTTGCAGCCAGAGAGACCCCTAATTCGTGTCTTCAATAACCAAAGGAATTCCGAAATCAATTTAAAGGTTGAGGCCGATTTAAAGCATTGTGATCATCCCAAACGATCCCCAGGTGTTGACTGAAGCTTTCTGAGTCGTCTTTCGCAAGCCAAACGTCCAGGATCATCAACAATACACCACGGTTTGTCAATTTCTAATTGGGGTCGATTTGCATTATTCATACATCATCGGTGTTGTTTGGATACATATTATTGTTTACCATGATGCATAGAGTCTTTCTGGACATTTAATTGCGCTTTCATATTCGTTTGCCATGGATTGCCATTTTAGGGTTCGTATGTGTTGAATTAGGGTTTATTGATTCGACACGAATTAGGGATTTATACAGGTACCATGAGACTCGTATGGCCCAGAGGAACTCAAATATGGTTTTAATTTTAATTTTCATGCGTGTATGAATGTGTTCATGATTAACAGGTGTAATAGATATAGTCTTTTATGGCTAATCGATGAGAAGCGCTGTAAAAGCTTCATTTGCAGGTTCTAGTGAAGAAGACGATGCGCTATCGTCATGCCATTGGCCCATTTAAAATTCGCGCGCCTATTTTTTCTTATTCGTGAGGTTTCTTTTATAATTTATTAGGAGTATTTGGTAAACGAACAAACGGATCTGGTTAGTTTGGCAAGTGCGCTTGGTTGTTCATCCAAGGGTCCAGGGTTCGATCCCTGGCCCTTGCATATTTTTTCAATAAATTTCTCTGCAGGTTCCCATGTGCTATAGGCTCCAGGGTTCACGATACACGCTCATATTCTAGCCGTAGGATCATTCCCAGATCAGATCCAATGCTTAACCAGATGCCAGTCCATCATAGACCCCTAGGGGCGCATCACACCTAATCACAAAGCTAAGTTTTTATTTTTTTTATTGTTAATTACATAAACACTTTTTTTTATTTCTTTTATTTTATTACAATTCTTCTTTTTAATTATTTATTTATTTTACTTATCTTAATAAATTAGTTTTTTTATATTGAAATTATAATTATTTATTTTTATTGAAAGTTCGATTTTTTTTACAATTCTATTGATAATTGTTTTTTTTATTTAAAATTCAATTCTATTTTCATAAATACTTTTAATCAATTAAATAATTAGGATTTAATCCAATAATTATTTAATAGATATATTAGATCGAACTCTCATTTTTCTTTAACCTTTGACTTTATTTAAATTATTGGTCTTTAAATTATTTAACCTTATGGTTTCTAACCCTGATTTATCATGGTAAATCAGGGTTGTCGATTTTAATGCACTAACCATTTCTCTTCTTCGCTCGTAATTTTCAGGGTTGATCGGAGATGCGACGAAGGCGCGAGGCATTGGCATTAATTTGCCTTGTTTATTTTTACCTCTATTATTATTGTGTTTTTATTTCCCCGTCCCCACAGGTGTTTATTGTAATAATTAGGATTTTATTTTCTGCCTTTGGTTTTGTTTATATTAACTGCGTGGTTAGTAATCTTAAGGAGTGGAAGCCTTAAATTGAATTAGGATAACATATTACAAGATAAATAACTGAACTGAACCACTTGATTGTGCCACACACAGACACACTTTAGGGTAACCCCTCTTGTTGCCTGTTGCCTTATACTGTTGCCTTGTTGCCTTGTTGTTCATGCCTTAAAATAGTCAAGTCCCTCAATTCCGAGGATACCTAAAGCAAATATTGCCTTCAGTTCATTCATCATCAAATCTGTCCCTCGATGTTGCCTCGGTAAATGATGATTTGTCCCATTGCTAAGGTATCCTCGCCTGCTGCCTAAAAATGACTATTACATCCTTCCATTAGACTACCTGCCCTCTTTATGGTAGGGCCAGTCTTATGGCGAACGATAAACCTCGATGACCCTTTAAATCCAATAAAAGGACTTCCTACCCTCTTATGGTATGGATAGCCTTGAAAGGTTAAACGACTTTTTTCAAAACTTAGGGTAGTTGCTATTAATTGCTTGCTCTGGTTTAAATTCAAATTTTCCTCTTTCAACAAACCCTCAAAAAGGCTACGGTTATTTTACAAGGTAAAGTCCTTATTCAAATTCTTTTTTACATCTCAAACATTTTGAAAACAAATGAGCTAAGCAATTAAGAGCCCATGGATAACCATGGATACAAAGGGTGCTTTAAACCTTCCCTTTGTATAACCTACCCCCCGAACTCAAAATCTCTTAAAAAGGTCTTTTTCTGTTCTTTTAGCCTTTCTTTAAATTGGATAAAATAAAAGTCGGTGGCGACTCTTGCTTACCGCGACATTTCTTTAAAGTCAGTTCACCGTATTACAGACTCCCTTACCCTTTCTCTGAGACCTGTGCTTGTTTAGGTTTTCTTCGATGTTTTCCATTCCTCCGCGTAGGATAAATAAATAATCGATGGAGACTTCATTGTTTTCTTTCGATGAGTTTTTTAATTGATTCAAAGTTGATGTAAGAATTTGAAATGTCCGACTTATGGAACTTGTCATATTTATTATAAATGTTTTCAGTGTGAGAGGTGAATGAGTGTTTTTTACACCAGAAGAAGTATGCCTAAGATATCTTGAAAACATTCAAGAAGAGTAACTGCAATGCAGCTTCCATGCCATTAGAAACTAGAGCAAAGTTAAGGAAGGAGACATGATCAGTTTTTAAGTGCAAAAATATACAAATAAATCATTGGCTCCTTTAGGTACCTTTGTAATACTATATTAGATATCTGTCAAAGTATTGGATTGTTGAGCAGATTGTTGAAGAAACCCCAAGAATGTCATGTCATAGCAGTGAAGAGGGTGATGAGATACATAAAGGGTACAATTGATCATCGAGTGTTCATGCCAAGGCAAAAGAAGACCAATATAGATGCAGAGGTATATGACTATACTGATTCAGATTTTAGTGAAGATCAAGACGAGAAGAAGAGTATTGCAGGCTACATATTCATGATCGAAGGTGCTCCAATCTCTTGGAGCTCAAGGAAGCAAAACATTGTAGCTTTGTCATCATGTGAAGCTGAGTACGTAGCTGAATCGTACGCAACATTTCAAGAAACATGGATATGAAGGTAGATAAAAACACAAGAAATGGGGGGGGGGTTGAATTAAGTTTTCAAAACTTTGCCCTTCTTAGAAAAATATTCGTTTAGATAAATATTAGCGTATGTAATAAAGAGAAAGATGCCACATTCATTTATCCAGGTTCCCCTTAGAAAAGGTTAGTCCTATCCACCTACCAAGGTTATTTTTCCTTAGAAAATGAGTTAATTCACTAATCATATAAATGATTACAATTTCACAGGCCAACTGGCGGTGACTAATAATAAAAATTTTATCCATTCTATTAGTGATCCCTATCGCGTGAAAAATCGGGATGAGACACCGGATGCCTTCTCTGGGCTCGATGCTCAAGAAAATGATTTTTTGTTTTTGTCACGACCAAACTTTTTATTGTTCCCAAAGACAGGAAAAGGGAAAAAGTTGCACAAACCTTAAAATAAATGCAAAGCAAATAATAAAAATTAAAAGCAATGCAAAAGGGGGAGAGATTCTGGGTAAGAGGGTTGGTTATATGAAGGGAAGGTATTAGCACCCTACGTATCTATATTACTCTATAGGTTTCTTTGTTATGTTTGTTTCATTCTATGTTATTGGGAGTTCTTGTGAGATAGGTGGAACCTAAGGTGTTTGTTTGATTATGCTCGCAAAGATCATCGCAATCTTCTGCATACATATCCCTTAGAGGGAATCAGAGCATCTGTAGCTCGAGGTCTATGGGTGCTAAGGTTTGGGTGGTTTGAGGGAGATAGAAGTTTTACTCGCCAAGGATACGACCTTGTGCCTACGTATTCTCAAAGGGATGTTGAGAAAGTCAGAGCAATCGTAGTTCCCACTTATGCTAGTGGAAGCAAAGGATAAGAGACAAATGTCATCTTAATGCTCGATGTATCTAATCTATATCATCACATACATCTGTTTGATTTTTGTTTGAAATATTTTCATTATAAGACCTGGGTTGTGCCACTTATGGTTCTTAGAATGATAAAGATGTTTTTGTTTAGCCAGCCTTGTGGCAAAAACAAGTTTGATTAGCCAGCCTTGTGGCAAAAACTTTTGATAAGTCAGCCTTGTGACAAAAAGTTTTGATTAATCAGCCAGCCTTGTGGCAAAAGTTTCGACGAAGCCAGCCTTGTGGCAAAAACTTTGATTAATCAGCCAGCCTTGTGGCAAAAGGTTTGATTGATTAGCCAGCTTTGTGGCAAAAAAGTTTGATTGATTGATTGTGATGATATAGAAAAGATACTCCTATCATAAAGATGATATGTGTCTAATCTCCTAGGGTATTTGTTTTTGGATTATGGGGATGCTTATAAGAAGCCCGCGGGTCTTTGTACGAAGCCCAAGAGGAGGCTATCTGAGGGTCCTTGCATTGTAAGCCCAAGAGGAGGCTATGGGAGGGACAATCGAGGGTCCTTGCATTTTAAGCCCAAGAGGAGGCTATGGGAGGGACAAGTCGTTTGTACAAAGCCCAAGGGGAGGCATGGTATAGTTGGTTTGAGCTCTTAGAGCGATTTCACCGGGAAACCATACTCTATGTCCTAACCTAAACTAGGGAGATTCTTTGCACGAAGCCCAATAGGAGGCTATGGGGAACCTAGTGTTGTATTAAGTTGAACAAGTATATATAACATGATCACAAATATGAACAAGTACGAACAAATATGAACAAGTACACGAACAAATATGAACAAGTATGAACAGTTATATATGACAAGGTGTGTGTATATGTTGCACCCTGATTTTTACCCTGCGAATCCAATTCATTTGCATTGTCGCATTTTATTCAATTATTCTTTATGTTTACTAACCATTAATCCAAAATTGCAAAAATATGTCTTGTTTCTCTTTTATTGTGTTGGACAGGAACTGAATTCCGAATATCAAGCCTCAGGAGATGATTCGAAGAGTTTCAAAGTGAAAGTCAATGTTTTGAGTTCATTTCTAGTGGTGGTTTAAAGTTCCATTCTCCTAGTATCGTTTTATGATTTCATATTAAACTTTGGTCTTAATTCTAATTTTATTTCAAATTGAAAACATCCTTTTTAATTTGATTTATTGTTAGAATTAAAATTAATTTTTAATATAAGATCATCTAGTTTTATTATTTCTATTTCACCATTGTATTGTTTTTAGTTTGTTTTATTATCACTAACATTTTTATTTTTTATATTGGTACTATCTTCTTTCCCTTTTATGTCTTTTTTTAATAGAAAGTAAAAGATGCAAATGGGCCCCTCAAAAGGTGATGTCACGGTTCTAGGCAAGAAACAAGCCAAGTTCACAATTTTTTCCCATGCAGAGATTCACGATTTCTACCAGCCAAAGAGGGAGTCACGTTTTTCTCTTCATCACAAGCTCACGTTTTCAGCCGAGATTTCCATATTCAATTCAAATTTCACACTACAAGAGTCACACTTTGTTTGCTTCAAAGACAAAATTCAGAACTTTCATGACAATGCATCTCAGCCACTCATCCAAGAATTATCAAAGGCTGAGAATTCATCATAGATTCACACGGATCACACTCAAAACTTCATCAAGCTCATCACTCGTGACTGAATTTTCCCTCTCAATTGATCACACCTTCCTCACTCACTCTCAGCCTATAAATTCAGTTTTTCAGATCAGAGAAAGGGGGGGAGAAAATTAGCAATGTTATGCTGCCAAAATGGAAACTCAGAAATTCTCCTCCAAATACAAAACCTGTTAACCTGAGAATCCTTCATACACTTCACTCTGTAATTTGCAGTTAATAACACTTTTAGCTCTCAGATCCACCAACTTCTCATCGTCATAGCTCCAACCTTCATCATTCAATCAATAACAACTTCTGATTCATTGATTCCTTCAACATCTGTTCACGGATTAAACTGCAACTACACACCAATTGATTCCTTCAATCGCGTGTGATAACTCGGCAAGTACAACAATGATCAGCAACATACCATCATCACCGACTTGGCGCCGCCACGATTCAGCACGGTTATGCGATGCATCTTCAAACGATCTGAGTCAGAGCAACCACGCAGATCTCATATTTCTAGATTTCAGAATCAAATTTCGGAGTAGAAGAGGAGCACGGCTATTATCTCACCTCTGGATTTCTAGACGTCATCTCCTACAAACTGCAGATCCAGGTTCCACACTCTATTCGTATCATGTGGTGTGATTGATTGCTTGTTGTATGATGCCTTAATTTGATGTTATATGCTTGCTGTGTGATGCTTCAATCTATGTTGTATGATTGTTGTTGCGATGCCATGAATCGAGTTATTTCGATTGCTATGCCATGTTGCTATTGCTTTTCCATGATTGTTGTTGTTGAAAGTTGTATTGCTCTGTTTGTTCAAACCACATGCTTCTGTTTGTTGTATGAACCGAAAATCAAAATGAGTAATTAGGAGAGGAAGCCGAGAGATTAGGAGAAGAGAGATGAGCTTGTTGTTGATATTTTGTTCTTGTTTTGTCTCGGTAGAAATTAGAAAACAGAGTGAAGAGGAGATGTTGTTGTTGTTGTTGATCCGAATGAGGGAGCCGAGAGTGAGGCCGTGAGAATTGTTGTTATCGAAACAGAGCATCGTGAGGCTGAGGGAGAGAGGAGCAGAAACCGTGAGAAGCTTAGAGGGACCGAATTTGAGAAGAAAGAGATATGAGGCGGACTAACTTACTTTCTTTTAGGGTTTGTAGTTCATTTAGCAAACTTGGGCTCTTTTGTTACTGTTCCTTAAGCCCAATTCTGATTTCCTCTTGTCTTCAGCACCTTTAGCTTCTGCGCACCCCCTTGGTTTTGTCTTCAGATTTTCTTTGGGCCTCTTGTGTTTGGGCCCATCGCCGCAGTATTATGCACACCTCCTGTTTTGCTTATTTGCCCATGTTATTCATTTGTTTTTATTTTATTTTTAATATTGCTTTGATTTTCCAATATACAAAAATACAAAAACATGTTTCATTTTAAATTTACTCTTTATTTTCATTTTCATATTAAAAACCACAAAAATATTTTAATTTGTTTATTTTCCTTTTTAACTACTCTTTTTTGTATATATTCATCTTTTATATTTTCTTTTAAATTGCTTTGTTCGATTTTCTTTTATTTTCTTTTTATGCACATGTTAACTCCGTTCCACGACAATTGTGTAAGTCTCCAAAGGTCGAGCAGCAGTGGAATGCGACGTTTAACATCACACACACAAAATGTTTTGAGCCGAACTACGATTGCTCTGATTCCTAAATCGGGATACGTAGGTATTAGGTCGCGGGGCCTAAACGAGCATAATCTTGTATATATTTTCTTTCTTTTCCCCGTGTTTATTTTCTCTTCTTTCTTTGTGCGTTTCCCTTTAGCTTTTAGCTTTAGATTTTTAGATAACACCCTTTGATTTAGACTAACAAGAGCGGATCCCGTCGAGTACGACGGACGTGAGGAGTGCTAACCCCTTCTCCTTGCGTAACCGACACCCTTACCTAGTTCTCTGGGTCGTAAGACCTTTGTTTGTTTTCTTTATAGGTTTTAGTCGATGTTTTCCTTTCCCATTTTTGGGATAAATAAATAATCGATGGCGACTTCATTGATTTCATTTTGATGATTTCGATCCAGTTGTTTCAGCTGGCGACTTCACTGGGGAAAGATTGACCTTTGCTAGGCCCATCCTGAGTGTCAGTCCTAGCTCTTGTTTGTTTTTATCTTTGGGTGTTTTCTTTCTTCATGCTTTATTTGTATATTTGTATATATTGCTTTATTTGTATATTTGTATATATTGCTTTATTTGCTGTTATATTCTGGTTATCTGGTGTTCTGTATATATACTGTTCTGGATCTGCTGTTTTTTTGGTGGGTGGGATGTTACTGAGGTAAAAGGCCCAATACACCGGCTATGAGTGATACCATAGGAACTAGGACTAGAGTGGCCGTGACGGACAGAAGGCGTATGCCTGATTGATCTGATCACGTATCCACGGGCAGAGCTTGGTGGAACGAGGCAACATCGTATGATGGCGCCTACGTTCGATCCTCTGTTGGCTTTTTGACCTATCCAGGCTTAGATTCACCCGTGAGGGGGGCGGGAATCAATCAATTTACAGGTACATTGCTGGTGACTATGGTTCTTGTTCGAGTGGTTCCATTTCTGTTTGATGGTGACTGAGTTCTGATCCTATTGGTTACTGTGGTTCTGCTGGTTACTTGTTTGCATCTGGCATTACATCTTGCATTGCATGTCATTGCATAGTTCTCACATTATGTCCAGGTTGCCCGAGATCTTATTTCCAGTTGTTCTTTCTCCCAGTTAATTGTTGACCGTCAAGCTGTTTCCTCAACACCGCTACGGAACTAGAGCTGCTGTTAGACAAAGAATGGCAGACCAAGAGAAACATAACATGGAAGTCAGAATGGAAATCGATGAGTTGAAATCAGGCATGATTAAGCTTACTGAGATGATGCAAGTGTTGATGGCAAGGACTGATCCACCTCAGAGGACTGTTATTTCGGAAGTCTCTACTGCTGTTGTTGATCCTTTATAGGTTCAGAAGCCACCGTCTACTTGGCCAGAATTTGGGTTACCTGAGAATTTCTCTCCAACATATGTCAATGCTTCTATGGTGGGTCAAACTTCGAGGCAGGTATTTCAACCTCCAGTCTTTTCTGAACCTCCACCTGTTGTTCATACTGTTGCTCAAGTTGTTCCAGCTCGTTATGACAATCCTCTTTATGACTACCGTTCTGTTGGTTCTCGAAGTGTTAGTCAAGGAGACTATGGTGAAGTGGAAGAAGTCCGTGAGCAATATCAGGCATTGGAAAAGAGACTAAGAGCTATGGAAGGAAGAAATTTCTTTAGTGTGAATGCTGATAATATGGGCCTTGTTTCAAATCTTGTCATGCCTTCCAAGTTCAAAGTTCCTGAGTTTGAGAAGTATAAGGGGCATACTTGTCCAAGGAGTCATTTGACCATGTATTACAGAAAGATGACTGCTTATACCAACAACCAGAATTTGCTCATTCATTGCTTTCAAGACAGTTTAAGTGGTGCTTCTTTGAAGTGGTACATGAGTTTGGAAAAGGGTTGTGTTCAAGACTTCCAAGATTTAGCTGATGCATTCATGGAACAATACAAGTATAATTTGGATATGGCACCTGACCGTCGTCAACTTCAGAACATGGCTCAGAAGGAAAAGGAATCTTTCAAAGAATATGCTCAACGTTGGAGAGAATTGGCTTCCCAAGTTGAACCACCTCTGTCTGAGAAGGAACTGACTAGCTTGTTCATGGATACTCTCTCTCCTTTCTTTTGGGAGAAGATGATTGGAAGCGTGTCTTTAAACTTCACTGATTTGGTAACAATTGGTCAAAGGCTAGAAGAAGGAATTAGGAAAGGAAAAGTGTCTGTTGCTGCTGATTCTTCAAAGAAACCTTTTGGGGGCTTCCAAAAGAAGAAAGAAGGTGAAACCAGTGCTATTGAAAGACCTCGACAAAGAGCTCAACATTATGGTCAACCTCAGGTAGCTGTTGTCCAAGTTCCTCATCAGAATACCGGTCAGAATCAGAATCGTGCTGCAAGGCCTAAAACAGAGTTCGATCCTATTCCAATGACTTATACTGAATTGTATCCTCACTTGGTTCAACTAGGCTTGATTACTACAAGGTCTTTTACTCCTCGAGATCCTCCTCCTGCTGGATTCAGGGCTGATCTTCACTGTGAGTACCATCAGGGAGCTGCTGGTCATGATTTAGAGCATTGTTACGTACTGAAGATTAGAGTGCAAGAGTTGGTCAGGGGAAAGGTGATAGATTTCACGGCTCGTACTCCAAATGTTGTCAACAATCCTTTTCCAGTTCCTAACAAATGAAGTTTCAATCAAAGTCAGATTCTCTCCTAAAGCCAAGTGTTTCAGACGGGACAGCTCATCCTTGTTGCTGATTAGTCATTAGGCCATGTTTCTTTACTGTTTGCATTTCTTTCAATTGTAATGTCTGTTTACTTTTCAAACTTGTTTGTTTCCTACTGTTAATTGTAAATGAAATGAGCATTGCATGTTTTGATTCAATTCTTCTCATTTACTGCTTTATTTCTTTCAAAAAAAAAAAAACAAAAAAATATGTTTCTTTTATTTGTTTTATTTACCATGTTGTCTATGCAAAGATTTGAGGGAGGATGATGAAAACAAGATACCCATAATTGTTGATTAGTGTGCTTTTGAATAAAACCCTGCTGATGATGTACAGGCATTGTTTCAAATCCCAAACACTGGAGAAATAAGGAAGTTAATCCCTTGTCAACCCCTCAGAGCCTTCGAAGTTGGAGTTTTCTTTTTAAATGAAAAAACCCGCAATTTTAACCTGGGGATGGGTAGTTTTCAGTTTATTCATCTTTGCATTCAAATACAAGAGTTTCATTCAAGATACCTTTCAATAAGGTCGCAATTTCAAGCTTTCCTTCGCACACGTCCAAGAAGTGTCGAAGACGTCCTTCAAAGTCAAAAGTGATGATGATGGTTCTCCTCAATTGTTAAGCAAGGCAGTCACTATCTTTCAAAAAAAAAAAAAAGAATTGAATAAAAAAAAAGTTCAAGAAAAGCCCGCTAAGTCAAAACCTATGAAGGAGGCTTAGGCAAAAAGTATATTGGGGCATCCCGCTGACTGTAAGTCTCAAATAAAACAGTTCAGGCAAAAGTTAGGGAAATCAAAAGAAAAAAGAAGAAAAAAAAGAAGTTAATAAACTCCAAAACAACAAAATGTTGTAGAAAAGAAGTTACTGCTATTTCAAAGTATATTCCACGGCTTCTGAATCATTATTGTCAAACAAGTGCTGCAAATTCCAAGTTCTCTTGAAAACCTGAATGCATAGGTTGAATAAACTGAATATAGGATGGAAGTTCATCACGAAGAAGAGGTGGGTACAAATAAATTTTGAGCCTTATATCCTTTGTTTCTGAAACCGTGAACCAGGCCACGTTACAACCTTCAAAAGTCCTAATTGAAGCCGGGTTTACTTTGAAAGCGTACTACAGCAAGGTTGCGTTAACCTGACTCCTAAAAGTTGTGCCAATCATTTGTATTGATCTATTTGCTTTACCTTTCACTTTAAATTCCATGTTTCATCCTTGTCTTTGCTTTACAATTCTATTCCTGTTGATTTCAAAAACTTGCATGTTCTTTGCATTTAGGTTACCAGTTTTAAACAAACTTTTTTGCCTGTAAACAGCATTCCTCCTCAAGGAATTTCAAACAGTTCAGAAATTGGTCCGTGATCTCATCAGGGGCATTTCACTTCAAGGTCCTGTTCAAGGTTTATCTCAGTACAAGCTATTCTCAGATTTGGTTTATCATATCTCTTTCAAGACTAATGCTGGGGCAAGTGTTTCCAAATGCCCAATAAAGTTGTCATTCCAGATTACTCAAGCTGAGGCCATGATCAATTGTTCTACATTAATCAGTCAAGCTGGGGTAATCTTCTTCAAAAGAATCTCCAAGCAGTTTATCAGTCCCTCTCAAAGGATCAGTTTAGCACAGTTTGCAAGTGTGATAGAAGAGTTTTGGGCAGCGTTCCATGTGTTGAGGAATCAGATATCCTTTTCAGCCGCACAAAAGAGTCTCTCTTAGCTGTCACAAATAAAGACATTGCATTGATCATTCATATCATTCATAGAAAAATTCCATATCACGCATAGAAACAAATTCATATTCATTTGCATTTTTCGAGGTCTTGTTGCTATCAACATTCTTACCTTGAGATCAAAGTCCAACTCACTTGGCATCTATCCAATACAGATTTATCCCTTTGGTTCAATTGTCTTTGTTTATCCGATGTTTATTCCGGATGTGTTTCCTTTACAACCATGTTTCATCTTGGTTTCTTTACAACCTTGTTTCATCTTGGTTCCCTTACAACCATGTTTCATCTTGGTTTCCTTACAACCTTGTTTTATCCTAGTTCCCTTACAACCATGTTTCATCTTGGTTTCCTTACAACCTTGTTTCATCTTGGTTCCCTTTACAACCATGCTTTATCTTGGTTCCCTTTACAACCATGCTTTATCTTGGTTCCCTTTACAACCATGCTTTATCTTGGTTCCCTTTACAACCATGTTTTATCTTGGTTCCTTTACAACTTTGTCTCATCTTGTTTTCCTTACAACCATGTTTCATCTTGTTTCTCACCTCATTCAGATCCATTCCTGGATGTTGTGATACCTTTCTTCAATTGTCTCTTACATCAAGTTTTTTTTTTTTTTTACTCATCCCATCAACAGTTTATTTCTCGTGGCGCTATATTCCCCACAGAGATTCGAGTCAGTCTCATATCATATCATTTAAAAGACAAAACAAAAAGAATTCATACATTCATATCATTCTTGGGGCATCTTAGGCTAAAAATCGGGTTTTGTTTGTATTTAAGTATCTCCTATCTTCTGATAGAAGAAACTTAAATAGGGGCAGCTGTTGCACCCTGATTTTTACCCTGCGAATCCAATTCATTTGCATTGTCGCATTTTATTCAATTATTCTTTATGTTTACTAACCATTAATCCAAAATTGCAAAAATATGTCTTGTTTCTCTTTTATTGTGTTGGACAGGAACTGAATTCCGAATATCAAGCCTCAGGAGATGATTCGAAGAGTTTCAAAGTGAAAGTCAATGTTTTGAGTTCATTTCTAGTGGTGGTTTAAAGTTCCATTCTCCTAGTATCGTTTTATGATTTCATATTAAACTTTGGTCTTAATTCTAATTTTATTTCAAATTGAAAACATCCTTTTTAATTTGATTTATTGTTAGAATTAAAATTAATTTTTAATATAAGATCATCTAGTTTTATTATTTCTATTTCACCATTGTATTGTTTTTAGTTTGTTTTATTATCACTAACATTTTTATTTTTTATATTGGTACTATCTTCTTTCCCTTTTATGTCTTTTTTTAATAGAAAGTAAAAGATGCAAATGGGCCCCTCAAAAGGTGATGTCACGGTTCTAGGCAAGAAACAAGCCAAGTTCACAATTTTTTCCCATGCAGAGATTCACGATTTCTACCAGCCAAAGAGGGAGTCACGTTTTTCTCTTCATCACAAGCTCACGTTTTCAGCCGAGATTTCCATATTCAATTCAAATTTCACACTACAAGAGTCACACTTTGTTTGCTTCAAAGACAAAATTCAGAACTTTCATGACAATGCATCTCAGCCACTCATCCAAGAATTATCAAAGGCTGAGAATTCATCATAGATTCACACGGATCACACTCAAAACTTCATCAAGCTCATCACTCGTGACTGAATTTTCCCTCTCAATTGATCACACCTTCCTCACTCACTCTCAGCCTATAAATTCAGTTTTTCAGATCAGAGAAAGGGGGGGAGAAAATTAGCAATGTTATGCTGCCAAAATGGAAACTCAGAAATTCTCCTCCAAATACAAAACCTGTTAACCTGAGAATCCTTCATACACTTCACTCTGTAATTTGCAGTTAATAACACTTTTAGCTCTCAGATCCACCAACTTCTCATCGTCATAGCTCCAACCTTCATCATTCAATCAATAACAACTTCTGATTCATTGATTCCTTCAACATCTGTTCACGGATTAAACTGCAACTACACACCAATTGATTCCTTCAATCGCGTGTGATAACTCGGCAAGTACAACAATGATCAGCAACATACCATCATCACCGACTTGGCGCCGCCACGATTCAGCACGGTTATGCGATGCATCTTCAAACGATCTGAGTCAGAGCAACCACGCAGATCTCATATTTCTAGATTTCAGAATCAAATTTCGGAGTAGAAGAGGAGCACGGCTATTATCTCACCTCTGGATTTCTAGACGTCATCTCCTACAAACTGCAGATCCAGGTTCCACACTCTATTCGTATCATGTGGTGTGATTGATTGCTTGTTGTATGATGCCTTAATTTGATGTTATATGCTTGCTGTGTGATGCTTCAATCTATGTTGTATGATTGTTGTTGCGATGCCATGAATCGAGTTATTTCGATTGCTATGCCATGTTGCTATTGCTTTTCCATGATTGTTGTTGTTGAAAGTTGTATTGCTCTGTTTGTTCAAACCACATGCTTCTGTTTGTTGTATGAACCGAAAATCAAAATGAGTAATTAGGAGAGGAAGCCGAGAGATTAGGAGAAGAGAGATGAGCTTGTTGTTGATATTTTGTTCTTGTTTTGTCTCGGTAGAAATTAGAAAACAGAGTGAAGAGGAGATGTTGTTGTTGTTGTTGATCCGAATGAGGGAGCCGAGAGTGAGGCCGTGAGAATTGTTGTTATCGAAACAGAGCATCGTGAGGCTGAGGGAGAGAGGAGCAGAAACCGTGAGAAGCTTAGAGGGACCGAATTTGAGAAGAAAGAGATATGAGGCGGACTAACTTACTTTCTTTTAGGGTTTGTAGTTCATTTAGCAAACTTGGGCTCTTTTGTTACTGTTCCTTAAGCCCAATTCTGATTTCCTCTTGTCTTCAGCACCTTTAGCTTCTGCGCACCCCCTTGGTTTTGTCTTCAGATTTTCTTTGGGCCTCTTGTGTTTGGGCCCATCGCCGCAGTATTATGCACACCTCCTGTTTTGCTTATTTGCCCATGTTATTCATTTGTTTTTATTTTATTTTTAATATTGCTTTGATTTTCCAATATACAAAAATACAAAAACATGTTTCATTTTAAATTTACTCTTTATTTTCATTTTCATATTAAAAACCACAAAAATATTTTAATTTGTTTATTTTCCTTTTTAACTACTCTTTTTTGTATATATTCATCTTTTATATTTTCTTTTAAATTGCTTTGTTCGATTTTCTTTTATTTTCTTTTTATGCACATGTTAACTCCGTTCCACGACAATTGTGTAAGTCTCCAAAGGTCGAGCAGCAGTGGAATGCGACGTTTAACATCACACACACACAAAATGTTTTGAGCCGAACTACGATTGCTCTGATTCCTAAATCGGGATACGTAGGTATTAGGTCGCGGGGCCTAAACGAGCATAATCTTTTATATATTTTCTTTCTTTTCCCCGTGTTTATTTTCTCTTCTTTCTTTGTGCGTTTCCCTTTAGCTTTTAGCTTTAGATTTTTAGATAACACCCTTAGATTTAGACTAACAAGAGCGGATCCCGTCGAGTACGACGGACGTGAGGAGTGCTAACCCCTTCTCCTTGCGTAACCGACACCCTTACCTAGTTCTCTGGGTCGTAAGACCTTTGTTTGTTTTCTTTATAGGTTTTAGTCGATGTTTTCCTTTCCCATTTTTGGGATAAATAAATAATCGATGGCGACTTCATTGATTTCATTTTGATGATTTCGATCCAGTTGTTTCAGTATACAATGGAGTTTATGAAGGAAATATACCTGTAAGGATGATCCCTTTGTATACACGGGGCTCGGGACTTATACTCGGGGAGAGGCCCATTGAGTTTATTCATGACTATGTAAATGTATATTTACAAAAGGGCTTGGGACTTATACCTTAAGGGAGGCCCATGTTTTATTTTATAAAACATGGTTGATTATTTTTGTTAAAAAGATGCGAGGTTTTGTTGTTTAAAGACTGTTTGAAAGTTTTGTTTTGGAAGAAGTTTTTTATTTAAAGAAAAACTGTACAAAGAAAAGGAATGGGACTTACACTCTCTAATATTCGAGAGGCCCAAATTTTGAAAATGAATTGATCAATCAAAAAGATTTAATTAAGAGTTTTTTTGAAAAAGAAAACCAAAAAGAAATGGTTTATTGTTTTGAAAAACTGTGATCGTTTGTTGAAAAAACAGTTTGAATTTTCTTGAAAGAAATTAACTTAATTTAAACTAAGACAAATCTTATGTTTAATTAAGACCTAAATGATTAGGATTTGATCACAAAAATATTTACAAGTGATTAGGTTTGAAAAGTCAAATGAAAAATAATATTCAAGGTATTAAAAAACACTTAAAAACAAGTCATTTTAAACCTAATAAAAATATACCAAACAATAAATATTTTTGTGATTTTATTTTGATATTCATAAAATATGTATATTAAATAAAAAGTGTACAAAAAATGAAGTGAAAATGAATTAATTTGATTGGTTAATTAATTAATTAAAGTTGTGAAGAAAATGAAGAAAATAAGTGTTAAAAAAATGGTTTTTGTTAGAACAAGATTTGTTCTGATCAATATTCTTAGTTTTGATGATAACAAGGATATGAATTTTGTGTGAGATAATGTGGTACTCTAATACATTGCAATTTCCTTTTCAGGAAATATATAAAGAGTATGCACAAATCAGCGCTCATAAGCTTTGTCTCAGAAGGTTCAGCATGCAACATCAGAACATGGTCTGGCAAGACATCAGAAGATGGTCAAAGCAGAATCAGAACATGGGTCTATGGAAGCATCAGAAGAACTTGAGATCAGAAGCAGAAGCACTGAAGTTCTCATGGTATCACGCTCAGAAGCACTTCAAGGTCAGAAGACAAGAAGATGATATGCACCAAGTTGTTTGACTCTGATGATATTCAAACGTTGTATACACAAACATCAGATCAGAAGAAAGTACAGGTGGCAGGCTACGCTGACTGACAAAAGGAACGTTGGAAGCTATTAAAGGCAACGTTAGTAGACACAGCGTGAACAAGGCTCGAGGTAGTTGACAAAAGCGTGAAACATTAAATGCAATGCTGTACGGAACACGCAAAGCATTAAATGCTCCTAATGGTCATCTTCTCAAGTGCCTATAAGTATGAAGTTCTGATGAGAAGCAAGGTTAACAACTCTGAACCAATTCTGTGAATATTAACTTGCTGAAACTCTGTTCAACTCAAAGCTCGGAAACTTCATCTTCATCAAAGCTCACTACATTGTTGTTGTAATATATTAGTGAGATTAAGTAAGAAGGTAGATCAGAAGTTGTACAGAGGTATGATTGGATCTCTTCTATACCTAACTGCTTCTAGACCTGACATTCTCTTCAGTGTTTGTTTGTGTGCTAGATTCCAATCAGATCCGAGAGAATCTCATTTAACTGCGGTTAAGAGAATTCTGAGGTATCTGAAAGGTACTACTAATGTTGGTTTAGTTTACAGAAGATCCAAAGATTACAACTTAGTAGGATTCTGTGATGCTGACTATGCTGGAGATAGAATTGAAAGGAAAAGTACTTCTGGAAGTTGTCAATTTCTTGGAAGTCATCTGATCTCATGGTATAGCAAGAAGCAGGCTACAATTTCCCTCTCAACAACAGAAGCAGAATATGTTGCTGCTGCTGGTTGTAGCACACAAATGCTCTGGATGAGAAGTCAACTAGAAGATTATCAAATATATGAGAGTAACATTCCTATTTTCTGTGATAATACTTCTGCTATATGTTTATCTAAGAATCCTATTTTACATTCAAAAGCTAAACATATTGAGATTAAACATCATTTCATAAGGGACTATGTTCAGAAGGGTGTTATATCTTTAAAATTTGTGGATACAGACCATCAATGGGCTGATATCTTTACAAAACCCCTTGCTGAAGATAGGTTTAAGTTCATTCTGAAGAATATCAGTATGGATTCATGCCCAGAATGAGAAGATGAGAAGATCTTATGTATGAGTTTCTTCTGAAATAAGATTGGATTATTCTTTATAAGAAGTTCTGATTGTAATCAATTAGAAGTAGTGATTCTGTTATTACTAACGTTTCATTGTCTAAGTTGACTCAGAATCTCTTTAAAAGTAAAACAGCTGTAACTGGCTATCCAGATGGTAAACACGTGTTCACTATTTCTGGACAAGCGTGCGTGCAGTTGAGGGGACGCCTACTTAGGTAACTGTGCTAATCACTTCTTTTGTCATTATTATCTCTCCTCACGTCACGTAACATTAAATGCTATCCATCATTTCAGTTTATTTTTTTCTTTTATATTCTTCAAACGTTTCTTTTTCCCTCTTATATTTTTACTCTCTTGCATTCAGTTTCTTTCTCTCTCTCTCTCTCTCTCTCTCTCTCTCTCTCTCTTTGCATTCATATCATAAACCCTAGCGGTTTTCACTATCTACACTTCATCATGAATCCTTCGTCAAGTTCTCCAAATCAAGAATCTGATCGTAAACAAAAGAGAAAGGCAACTGATGAACCAGAAAACAAACCAAAGAAAGTAAGGATCACCTACGATCCTGTCAAGGTGAACCCCTTTGAAGCTATGATGTCTGGAAACTACTCTAGACGTGTGTATCAACCCCCTGATGGTAGTCCTCAATCACCTCCCTCTTCACAAACTTCCACCACCTCTTCCTCTTCATTTACCTCTCTGGAACCACCATCTTCACCATCTGATATCTCCTCTCCTTCAACCCATCCCACAGATATCTCCTCATCTCTCTCACACCATTTTCCCACCAGAACACCTAACCCCTACAACTTTGTGTTTCCTGACTCCAGATTCACGATCAACCCTCCAACACCAACCACTCAATCCTTTCTTGAGGTTTTACATTCTGATGTAAATAGCTGGTTGGAGATTCTGGGTGCTGCTCATCTTAACCATCTAGATGAGTATGTTACATGCAACCTCTAGGATGCCTTTCGTCAAGATTTTCTGGTTAGGGCTACGGATATTCAGAGAAGGATCATGACTGAAGCACCTGGTGTTCGTGGTCTTTGTTTGGAAGTTGGTGAAAGCAGCTATCACCATCTCATCAGGAACAGAAGAGTTCTTAAAGAGAAGATACCTGCAGATGAGATGGAAGAAGAGAATCCCTGCAGAGACATAGTGGTTTGGAGACCATGGTATCCAGTGCTAACTGGAGATTTCCAGTGGTTGTTCAATTGGTTCAGAACGAACCCTTTTGAAAGCGCACCTCACATGGTCTTTCCAGAAGTGGTTTATCCTGCTGAAGTTGCTGGTCCTACTCCTCCAACAAACCTAGCAGCTATTCTTCAGGCGTTGGAAGTTGGAGCTTATGAGTTGCCTGAACTAGAATATGCTGAGGCTGCTCCTGAGTCAGACTCAGATGTTGAGATGGAAGGTACAGAAGCTGAAGACCTTCCAGAAGATCGTCCTGCTGAGATTGTTGTCCCTGTTGGCAGAAATTCTGGTGTTCCTTCTTCTGGTGAAACCTCAGCTCTGATGGAGACCTTGGAAGCTCTTCGTCAGAATCAAGTTATGCTGGCTTCTCGTTTAAACGCGCAAGAAACAGCCAATGCTGAGTTTCGTTCCTTCATGACAAGGCAAACTGCAAGCACTGACGAGATTCATGACATACTGGCGCAGATTTTGTCCAAGCTAGGGTCTTAGTCTTTGCGTCTTTGTAGTTTTCTTTCCTTGTTGCATCTGTTTTTTTTCTGCATACATCCTTTGTAATTCTGGTTGATTAATCAATGAAAAAATTTTGTTTCTTTCCTTTGTCGTTTTCTATATCTGAATATTTTATATTCTTTTTGATGTTATGACAAAAAGGGGGAGAAAATATATGATAAATGATCTGATTAATATTATCAGTTACCGGGTAAAAAGGCCCCACATTACTAACAGAACTTGAAGAGTTCTATGATTTTAAGTTGTGTTGTTGCAGGAATTGAAGATTCTCTTTACAAGATCAACATAAGAAGCAACAAGATGAATCAAGTTCTTGGATTCTTGAAGCAAGCTGAGTGCTATGAAGCTTCAGAATCAGAAGCAAGAAGGAAAAATGTTCAGATATTCTAATGATAGAATATGCCTTGAAACATTATGTTTATGTGTTCTGACACATACCATATGGCTCTGATACATATTATGTGTTTTGAAACATATTCTATGTTTTGACTCTTTCATGCTGACTTTTGTCGTTTAGCTTTGTTCTGTAACATTTCAGGATGTAGAGATGCTCTGATGATGCTCTGGTACATTCAACAATGTTCTGATACAATCTAGCATGAAGTGATGTAAGAAGAAATTCAAGTTCTGAAGCTGTCCAATGGAAGCAAGAATCAGAAGCTGTGAATGTTTTGAAGATCAAAGAAATTCAAGTTCTGAAGTTGTCCGATGGAAGCAGAAATCAGAAGTTGTGAATGTTCTGTGGATCTAAAGAAATTCAATGTTCTGAAACTGTCCTATGGAAGCAGAAATCAGAAGTCATGAATGTTCTGAAGATCAAGCACTGTGAACGTCTCTACTGAAATACTCAGGGAAGTCTTTTTTCTTCTAGTATTTATTTCAGGGGGAGATTGTTAATCTCAGGGGGAGACATATTCACATGCTTATGCTTAGCTGTGTAAATTGTCTTTATCTGTCTGCTCTTTCTAATCGCAAATTCATATCATTTATATATCTTTTTGTCATCATCAAAAAGGGGGAGATTGTTAGAACAAGATTTGTTCTGATCAATATTCTTAGTTTTGATGATAACAAGGATATGAATTTTGTGTGAGATAATGTGGTACTCTAATACATTGCAATTTCCTTTTCAGGAAATATATAAAGAGTATGCACAAATCAGCGCTCAGAAGCTTTGTCTCAGAAGGTTCAGCATGCAACATCAGAACATGGTCTGGCAAGACATCAGAAGATGGTCAAAGCAGAATCAGAACATGGGTCTATGGAAGCATCAGAAGAACTTGAGATCAGAAGCAGAAGCACTGAAGTTCTCATGGTATCACGCTCAGAAGCACTTCAAGGTCATAAGACAAGAAGATGTTATGCACCAAGCTGTTTGACTCTGATGATATTCAAACGTTGTATACACAAACATCAGATCAGAAGAAAGTACAGGTGGCAGGCTACGCTGACTGACAAAAGGAACGTTGGAAGCTATTAAAGGCAACGTCAGTAGACACAGCGTGAACAAGGCTCAAGGTAGTTGACAACAGCGTGAAACATTAAATGCAATGCTGTACGGAACACGCAAAGCATTAAATGCTCCCAACGGTCATCTTCTCAAGTGCCTATAAGTATGAAGTTCTGATGAGAAGCAAGGTTAACAACTCTGAACCAATTCTGTGAATATTAACTTGCTGAAACTCTGTTCAACTCAAAGCTTAGAAACTTCATCTTCATCAAAGCTCACTACATTGTTGTTGTAATATATTAGTGAGATTAAGCTTAAACGTTAAGAGAAATATCACTGTTGTGATTATAGCTTTTCAGAAGCATTTGTAATACTCTTAGAATTGATTACATTAATTTGTAAGTAACTAGAGTGATCAAGTGTTGATCAGGATACTCTAGGAAGTCTTAGCTTGTGTCTAAGCAGTTGTAATTTAGAGTGATCACGTGGTGGTCAAGATACTCTAAGAAAGTCTTAGCTTGTGTCTAAGCATTTGTTCCTAGAGTGATCAGGTTGTGATCAGGATACTCTAGAAGACTTAGTCGTGGGCTAAGTGGAAAACCATTGTAATCTGTTGCGATTAGTGGATTAAATCCTCAGGTGAGGTAAATCACTCCGTGGGGGTAGACTGGAGTAGTTTAGTTAATAACGAATCAGGATAAAAATAACTGTGTAATTGTTTTTATCATTCAAGTTTTTAGACTACACTTATTCAAACCCCCCCTTTCTAAGTGTTTTTCTATCCTTCAGTTTTGTCTTCACAAGGGCTTGAACCCACGCCCTTATACTTGTCAACCAAAACAAAAGCCAGTTGAGCCACGCTTGTGGCTTGTAAGTAATACGCGTTTGATAAAATATATTTTCCAACCAAAATTCAAAACCTATGAACCAAAAAACGCGCCAAGAACACAACCCCAATTTGAATTTGAATTTTCTGAAAACTGAACCAAATCGATCAACTGAAGGGTCTATCTCACTCGTTTTTTCACGAGGATCATGATGGTGTCCTCATAATTCATTTATTTTTGCTCTAAGGTGATCAATTTTCGCATGAACATGAAGAACCCTAAAACTGAATTTGATCATGAAATGATGTATGTGCAAGTTATGATGCAATTAATTGAGGGTTAATGATCCTCATATGTGCAGAAACAAGATGGTAAACCAGTTTTTCATTTATGATGCATGAATGATAGAGTTTGAAGTTCATAGCACTTACCTTCAAAAACGGCAAAACTGAGAATTGAATTCTGCAAAAGAGGTGTTACAAATGTTGTTTGATGATCTGGATAGCTTCAATGGACCTTAGGGAAGGTGTCTGGATGCTTGGAATGGATTGAATTCATCTGAGCAAAGCCATGGAACCCGATCTGTAGTTGCTTGGAGTGAGGATCGAATTTGATGATGGAGGTGTTTCAGGTTGTTGGTGAGTGTTTGGATAGTTCATATGTGATATATATGAGGTGTTGGAAGTGCTAGTTTGGAAAGAAATGAGTTTGAATGGAATTTGGCATGATAAGGCTCATTTTAGGCAAACATGGAGGTTGAAGAGTGATTCTGAGTTTTAGAGTGTTTTGGGGTGTGTGAATGGATCAAACACATCCCATATGATGTTTATGAGATGTTAGAACCATTACTTTGGCCAGAACTTCAAGGGTTTGGAGGTTGGAAATTCTACCTCTTTGAAACTTAAGAAACTTGCAATTCAAGAAAGAAAGAAATAGAAAACCTATGCTTTGTGAGGTTTTGGTGTGATTTTGAAAGTGATTTGAACCTCTATTTATAGGCCAAAAGTTCTGAATGCAAGACTATATAAGTTGATCTTTCTTTGGTGATTTGGCATTAAGAGATAGAATGGAATCTTTTACATTAAATGCAAATGGTTAAAATGACTAACCATGGTTAAAATCTTCCAAGCTTCTTATCTCTTTCCAATCTGTCTATGAACCAGAAATATCTCCCAATTATTGCATGTTTATGTCATTGCTTGCATCATTTGGTAGAATAGTTCATAACTTTGGTAAAAATGGCTTGTAATTTCAAGTGAAATGATCACTAATGGCAAAATTCAAAACCATAGTTATGCTCCATATTTTTTCATGCTCTTGGACATTTAGGAAAGCTCATGTTATGTACTACAAAAACCTAGTTGAAAGTTTCTTCAAGACCTTTAAGGAAATGGGTGAAAAAGATCCATGAACTTTGAAGAAAATGAGGTTTTAAGTGAATTTTTCAAAAGATACCAACTTTGAAGCTCCATATCTCTTAAATGGTTGATCTTATGAAAAAAAATTATATGTGACAAAGTTGTTCATTGGATCAAAATCTACAACTTTCATGTTGGAAGTTTGTTTCAGTTTGTAGGTGAAATTTTGAGATATTCCCTTCCAAAGTTTGGAAAAAACCATTGAAAACACTTAGAAATTTTTCTAAGTATGGAAAGTCAAACTTTTGACTTTTTGATTCTTGATTGATTTTCTTGATTTTCCTTGATCAAATGACTTCATATATCCTATATTGATGATTTAAAACTTCAAAAGTCATGGTTGACCAAAATTTCCAAAAAGTCGATGATGATCTTGTACAGTTGACTTTTTCAAACGAATCGCATTTCTGGAAATTTCAAATGAACCAAGCTATCCTCATCAAATGAATGGTATGAATGGATCACATTGAGTTATTGGAGGACCTTGAGCCATGGTTTAAGTTGTGGCACCATGTCCTGATTAAAAAGTCAGTTGTTCAGGTGAATTAGGTCAAAAACCCTAATTGTCGACCTGATGAAATTGATGACTGTGGATCTTGAATTGAGATACAATTTCCATTGGATATTGTCATAGGGATTATTTGAAGATGATTGAAACCTTTGAGTGATTCCCTGGAGCTTTTTAGGGTTTCCCAAATGTGATCCCTGATTTCAGTTCCTGATAGTTCAAAACCCTAGTCTGATGATTTTGAAATTTCACTATTGATCAATCCTTGTGTAGGAGATGTCTTAAGCCAATAGATTAGGTCAAAATGTTGTACTTGGGGTCTTGAGGTCATGTCCCAAGTCATTAGGTCAAATCCTGAGCAAAAGTCAGGAGTATGCTGTCTTTAGTCAAAACCCTAATCTGGTTAATTCAAAGCCTTTGAGCTTGTTGAAATGAATCTTTGAAGACCAAATGTTGATTGTTGATGAAGATGGTTCATTTGAGATGAAGGGAGAACAAAACTCTAATTGATTGTTACTTGTACTAATGAGTGATTTCTTGATTAAACCCTGCTGAGTCACAAGTAGCAAACACAAGCTATGCAATTTGTTAGAGATGCAAATGATGTATATGCAAATGATATGAGGTGGTATCTTAGGTCAAAAATTGGGGTATGACAATCCCTAAAGAATTCTCAGTCAAATATGTACACAAGTATTATGGAAACCAAAGCAAGTATTTACAAGTCAAAAGGTACACCGAAACGGTAAAATCGGGTAAAAACGATAAAAACTAAACTTGTCGGAATCAAACCAAAATTTTATGGTAAGCTAGAAACATGCCAAAGAACTCAAATATGCGGTCGGAATTTATTAAATCGGCTCGGAGGCACGACTTTCGAAACGGGACAGTAGCAAAAATGGTAAAAAAAGTCGGCCGAAACCAAAAATAAACTGTACAAACAGCTCCAAAAACATTATTACGTATGAAAAACATTATTCACATTCGCAAAAATTCAACACGGTTCAAGAGTTATGACATTTTGAAGTAAAGCCGACACACCGCGCGCTTTATGGAAAAATTCGGAAAGAAAGCAAATAACATGGTATAACAGCAAGTTCCAAAACTTAGAGGTATTTATTAACACATAAGAAAGTTCTACTATCACTTAAAATTAACAAACAAACAACACAACAAAGTTTAGGCAAAAATCCTTCAAAAAACTATGTTTTCATGAGTTGAAAATAATGAAATGCGACACAAATACAAAGCCAAGAAAATTCTGCATTATGTTACCTTTAAAACAGCCCCAACAACTCATAGAAATCACACATAAACACCAAGAAATGGCTCATGGCAATTGGCTCAAAGTAGCACACCATTTTGCAAGTTAGAACTTAAGCATAAAACATGATTTTCAAGTAGGCACAAAGCATCAAATTCATGTTCAAAGATAAAAAAACTATGTCAACCTCAAACAACTTTACATTCAAGTCTCAATGCATATCAACATTCATGGATATTGGATTCAAATTGAAATTAAGCATCACAACAACTAGCATCATTGTCACATTCAAGAATTTTGAACAATTATCCACATTCAACAACAAAAACTCTTGGCAACAAATTCTACTTGCAAAATTCAGCATTCATAACATCTAATCAACAACACATTGATCACACAATCACCAACATTCATTAACAACAAGTTAGAATCAAGCATCATATGCAACAATTGACATCCACAAGTTCTTTCACAAAAATTCAGCAACATTAACATTTCAAATCCACAACACAACAATATCATCAAATCATCACAACTCTCCTAATCAAATCATCAAACACTTTGTGTGCATATATTTAATTCATAGAGCATTATCAATATATCATCAACAACTATCAACACTATTCTCACATTTGAATCATTTAAGCAAGATCAACATGAATCATTCAAACAACAAGCGATTATTATCATCAATTATCAAAAATCATCCATCGACAATCAAACATCATCATCAGTTATCATATTAATTCGGATCAAGTAACAAAATAAATGATCTAACAAGATTTATAGTGAATTTACCGGATCAAACGAAGAGATCAAGACCGAATGAACACGACGCAGACACGATACGAACACGAACGCGAATCCGAGAGATCTAGGGAGGGAGTGAGGCGCGCAAGAGTGTTGAAAGAGAGGTCTTAAAACTTCAATTGATGATCAATGAGGAAGGATGGTTTTCATTCTTGCTTTGATCTTCATTTGTTCTTGATATTTGATCTTGAATTGATGAAGATTGATGAAAGTTTTTTGAGTTTTTGTGGTTTTGATCCAAGAAGATTGAGAGAGAAATGAGAGAAAGTGTTTTAGAATTTTTGGGAGAATTGAAATTATGAGAGAATGTGAAGAAAAATAGTTTATATAGTGTGAGTAATGAAATGTCCAAAACGCCCTTAATTGTCTCTTTTTTGGCTCGTTTTCGAGGAAATGTGATTCGATGCAAAATTCCAAGACGAGACCAATGTCCACCTGAAGATGACTAAACTTTTGACTCGTAGCCGCGAGAATCGTCTCAATCCGATAATCGATGAAGAAATTACGCGCGTTTGAATGACGAGAAACGTCGATTCATCTGGTGCGACTGTGCAGAATTTTGTGAGTACCGTTAAAAGAACTCGATAAAACTCCATCTTCGGCTCGTAATCTGAACAGGCATGTGTGACGAAGAATCGAAGCTAACATAATTTCTGAGAAAATGCCGCCGGAATTGGGCTCATACGATAAAATTCGAAGAAGTTATGAATTTTCAAACTTGGCGCGACATACCTGAAAACACACTTTTCACCGAAAGATTACGGCGCTCTTCAAAATGATGGGCGTTTTCAGTGCATAATTGGTCTTCGGGCCGAACATATGAAATCTCGGGGATAACGATACGGAGCTCCAGTTAAATTTTTGAGCGAATCCGACGAGCGGATCATGAGATATGAATTTTTTGAGGCCCGAAACCTTACATTCAGCACCTTTTTCCATTATAAAAGTCCAAGTAATTTGCAAATTCGACGACCTTCCTCAAAGAATTGGCTTCCGAGCCGAACACGAAAGTTGTAGATATCTTCGAAACAGTGGGGGCTACGCGAGAATTCAGCTCATATCACCTTCCCACTAGGACTTGTGAATTTTCTCATATTTCCACTGTTTAAACCATATTGCACACCGCACTTCCTTAAAACCTCAAGAAAACTCTTTATTATTTTTCCTTCCTTTTCGAACGACGAAATAAACGTCTTGGATAACTTATAGCTCGACTAAAGAGGGAAAATTTTGGGGTGCAACACGAAGTAGCCGGTCGAAGTTGTAATTCGATGTTTTGTCGAATATAGCATATAATTTTTATGTCAAAGTGTAACTTGTAGCTTTGTATTTTACTCTTTGTATGTTATGGGCTTGGGTCGATTTGTAGAGTTTTGGGCCAGAGTTTTAGTTTCCTATATAAAGGGCATAGTATGATGTAAATTATATATATATATATATATATATATATATATATATATATATATATATATATATATATATATATATATATATATATATTGTGAGAATGTGAGAAAGAATAAGAACCATCAAATTTAAAAAAGAAATGTTGAGATTAAATGTTGTTATCACAATATCATGTACCATTAAAAGGAAAGAGAAATCGTTAATTCAATCTTTAAAATATTTATTAATCTCAATGATTAAATACAAATCCTATGGTTAGTGTAGCGGTGAATTTGGTGAGACTAGAGTCATGGGAAGACTTAGCTCATTTTAAACAGAGTCGCCACCGTGCTTTATTGTTTCCAAAAAAGGAATGGGTGAAAGAGCGAATAAAACCCACAGAAGTTTTTAAAATCAAAACTAATAAACTTATCAGATTTCTGGCTACGAAGGGTATGTTATACAAGGCGAAGGTTTTAAGCACCCCGTATATCCATGGTACTCCAGAGAAAGAGACAAACTTCTTCTGATTCGAACATCAGGATAAGTGCCTGTAATGACTAGGCGAGCTGCTCTCTGGGAGGCATTTGAATATCTTGATGAATTTCCTGTAGAAAGAAACAGATATGATATGATTTATACACGATGCATGTATGAATGTTGTTTTATGGAGTAGTATTCTGAGAATGGAATCACTACGCCCTTAGAAAATGCAATACGGATGATGAATGATTCGGACGCTGCTTAGGGAGACAGCGGAGGAGCACTGAATTGCTGAAGAAGTCCTGAAGAGAGTATGGAACTCTGCGGGGAGGACAAGATGAGTGACTAGAAGTCACAAACTGCGAGCTGATAGAGATGGATCAGAAATCCGCTGGAGACGATCAACTCTAGACGCGAGCTCTGGCTGGGGGAGTAAATCCTGCTTGGGGATAAGAACATCCCAATTGACTGCTTGGGGGAATAACCTGACAACTTCACTGGAGAAGCAAATTCTCGACACTCTGGGGATGTGGAGATAAGGGCAAGTCATGGAGATAACTCTGACGGGGAGTGACCAACTTGCTTGTGTAGGATACATTCCGCTGGGGAAATCCTTTATGGAAACAGATTCTGCTGAGAATGCATGTGAATATATGCTGAGGAAAGACTCAATGGGGAAGATGAATACTTCTGCATATTGATCCGCCGAGAAGATAAGAAATCTGCTGGGGATAAGGAACTTAGCATAAGAACCTTTTGTTAAGATCAATCCACTGGGGAATAAGATGACTCTCCTGGAGAAAACAGGTCAATCTGTTGGAAATCCACGACACGAGGGTCGGAAACTCACGACTCGAGGGTCGAAAATGAAATCAAACTCACGACTCAAGGGTCGGAAAGGAGATAAACTCACGACTCGAGGGTCAGAAAGGAGATAAACTCACGACACGAGGGTCGGAATGGAGATAAACTCACGACACGAGGGTCAGAATGGAAATAAACTCACGAAACGAGGGTCAGAAAGGAGATAAACTCACGACTCGAGGGTCGGAAAGGAGATAAACTCACGACTCGAGGGTCGTAAAGGAGATAAACTCATGACACAAGGGTCGGGAAGGAGATAAACTCACGACACGAGGGTCAGAAAGGATATAAACTCACGACACGAGGGTCAGAAAGAAGATAAACTCACGACACGATGGTCAGAAAGGATGTAAACTCACGACACGAGGGTCGAAAAGGAGATAAACTCACGACACGAGGGTAGGAAAGGAGATAAACTCACGACTCGAGGGTCGGAAAGGAGGTAAACTCATGACTCGAGGGTCGGAAATGAGATAAACTCACGACTCGAGGGTCGGAAAGGAGGTAAACTCGCGACACAAGGGTCGGAAAGGAAGTAAACTCACGACTCGAGGGTCAAAAAGGAGGTAAACTCACGACACGAGGGTCGGAAAGGAGGTAAACTCACGACACGAGGGTCGGAAAGGAGATAAACTCACGACTCGAGGGTCGGAAAGGAGGTAAACTCACGACTCGAGGGTCGGAAAGGATGTAAACTCACGACACGAGGGTCGGAAAGGAGGTAAACTCACGACACGAGGGTCGGAAAGGAGATAAACTCACGACACGAGGGTCGCAAAGGAGATAAACTCACAACACGAGGGTCGGAAAGGAGATAAACTCACGACTCGAGGGTCGGAAAGGAGATAAACTCACGACACGAGGGTCGGAAAGGAGATAAACTCATGACACGAGAGTCGGAAAGGAGATAAACTCACGACTCGAGGGTCGTAAAGGAGATAAACTCACGACACGAGGGTCGGGAAGGAGATAAACTCACGACACGAGGGTCGGAAAGGATATAAACTCACGACACGAGGGTCAGAAAGAAGATAAACTCACGACACGATGGTCAGAAAGGAGGTAAACTCACGACACGAGGGTCGGAAATGAGATAAACTCACGACTCGAGGGTCGGAAAGAGGTAAACTCACGACTTGAGGGTGGGAAGGAGATAAACTCACGACACGAGGGTCGGGAAGGAGATAAACTCACGACACGAGGGTCGGAAAGGATATAAACTCACGACACGAGGGTCAGAAAGAAGATAAACTCACGACACGATGGTCAGAAAGGAGGTAAACGCACGACACGAGGGTCGGAAATGAGATAAACTCACGACTCGAGGGTCGGAAAGAGGTAAACTCACGACTTTAGGGTGGGAAAGGAGATAAACTCACGACACGAGGGTCGTAAAGGAAATAAACTCACGACACGGGTGTCGGAAACTCACGACTCGAGGGTCGGAAAGTGAAGGACTCACAACACGAGGGTTGGAAACTCACGACTCGAGGGTCGGAAAGCAAAAGACTCACAACACGAGGGTTGGAAACTCACGGCTCGAGGGTCGGAAAGCAAAAGACTCACAACACGAGGGTTGGAAACTCACGACTCGAGGGTCGGAAAACAAAGGACTCAATGTCCATATTACATGACTCTGATTGAGGGATACCAATAACCAACGCTTGCAACCTCCGGAAGGGATTTGAAAATCGCACTGAAATGCAAAGAGATGCCACTAAAGATTGGACTTTCATATTCTGACTGTTGAGGATGACGACCTTGACGGTTCTCAAGTTCATAAGTTGTTTAGTTCAAACCTGAACTTTAAACTGAACACCTCCTGACGAGGAAAGAATGCCACTGCATATTTCTTTGCCCCAGCCTGTAAGGACTTTGAAGAAATTCATCTCGTAAGGACTTTCTGATATCCATGCCTATCAAACCAACTTGCCCAGTATCATGAGCTTTGAAAACATGCCCCTGATTGATAAGTGTTGGAGGTAGCTTCAACCGCGTTTGAGTGAATGCCCCTGATTACTCAACACTTTGAGAGATTCTTCGAATCTTGACCTGGTTGCCTCAGATTGAGTGAAAACTTGCTCGACAAAGTATTCAAACGCTTTTGTGCCCCTGAGGGTGATCAAACTTTGAGATATTCTTGCTTCAACTCAACGGAGTTTCGAAGATAACTTGCCCTTCGGGAGGAAAAAACTTTTCATCTGAAGTTCATGATGGAAACTTTCTTGATGTCAACCCCTTGTTTATATGCAAAGAATGTTTATTATGAGAAATATAATTCTAATGCAAAGAGTATGTTTATCTTGAAGTTTAAAGAAACTTTATGAAAGGATGTTGTAACATCGATTTTTGTGAAAGAAAGATGGTGTGATACCAACTCAAGCATTTTAGCAAATCTCCTAGGAGTCAGTTTACCGTATTCTCGTCACAGTGTGCTTTTGAATTAATCCATGCATCAGTTAGGACTTTTAAGGGTTGTAACATGGTCAGGTTCACGGGCTTTTTAGAAAAAAGGATTTTTAGGCTCAAATTATTTAGTGCCCACCCCCTTCGTGATGTTCTCCAGTCCTAAGTTCAGTTAACTCGATGTGAGCATTCATCCTTCAAGAGGAGTTTGAGATGATTGAGGAATCAATGAGGCGTTCAGACATGGCAGTCACTTTACGTTTCATTTTGGTGTCTGATCACACGACTTTGTTCTTTTGATAAGGATTATTATTTTGTAATCCTTGTTTGCTTTGCTTTGCTTTTCTTTTTTTTTCGTTTCCCTAACTTTTGCCTGGACAAATTCCTTTGAACTTTTATTTGGATGTCCAGCGGGATGCCCTAACTTTTGCCTAAGTCACATACTTTCAAGTTATTGACTTAGCGGGCTTTCTTTCTTTTTTTCATTCTTTTTGATTCATCCTTTTCTTTTGAACAAGTCGTGTGACGTGAATCTCATATTTGTTAGAAGTGATTGGGACTGCCTGAGTCCTTGATTGATGAATAGTTACCATTGTGGTATTGTCATATTTTGACCTCCAGATGTGAGGGATAAACCACCGCGGCTTTGATGTTGGCCTCGACCTCCTGATGTGAGGGATAAATTTGATGTCTCGACCTCCTGAGGTGAGGGATAACCGTTGTGGATTTTACTTTCCTCAACCTTTTGAAAGATAGCCATTATTGTATCCTTAGATGTGTTCTCCTGATGAATTTTGAATGCTCGATCAGGTTAACTGAATACTACCCTGCCCCTGGGTTAAATGTGAGGGTTTTTTCGTATAGAAAAGAAACTCCTGCTTCAAGGCACAAAGGGGTTAACGAAGGTTTCACTCCCTTATATCTCCAGTGTTTGGGAATTTGAAACAATGCTTGTACATCATCAACAGGGTTCTACTCAAAAGCATACCATTTGAGGTTATTGGTATTATGTTCATCATTCTCCCTTTGGAGTTGTCATGCTTTGTTAACAAGAGTTGAGTACCACAAAAAGCGTAGAAAAACATATAAGAGCAAAAGCGAATGGATTTTTTCAAGACAAACATATCCAATGCATTATTATTATAGTTCAAAAACAAACAAGTTTTGCATGCAACAGTATTGAACAAATCAAGAAAGCTTAAACATGAACATGCATGATGAATTAAGAACAACCAATGTTGAGGAGATCCTCTCCGTATGGACTTATTGCTTCAAAAGATTTGCTGAGTCGAAGGAGAACTTCAATTCTGGCCTTCAAGTGCGAATATGAAAGACTTTGTGTCAATCAGGTGTCAAACCTTGTCTTTGAATGTCTGACAACCTTCACTCGGATAACCAGGTGCCTCATTGTGGAAGACACACCAAGCGTTAGCATATGTTCCTGCATAACCCTTCAAATTACTTCTTGGAAGAAGATTTCAGCGAAGTTATACAGAAGTTGCAAGTGTCCAGCTTTTAGGGATTTGAGCCATGCAAGTGGTGCCCAAACTCAAGATACAAGGCGTCTTACTTATCCCTCGGTCTAGAGCCCCAAATACATCGACTGGAGTTTGTGAATGCTTTAGGGATTTGAGCTGTCAATGATGCGAACTCAAGAACACGAAGTCTTGCTTATCCCTCGGTCGGGAGCCCTAAATATAGCTGCTGAAACAGAAATCACCATAATGAATGGAGGAAATGACACACAACGAGTGTCGGGAAATGTAGATGTTGTTGATTGGCTGTAATTTTTGGTAAAACTCATTGTGATTTTATCATGTCAAAACTGGTGTCATGACATGCATTCTACTCTTGTGAAGTTTTACTTATGTAGGCCTTTACCTGATGTCAAGGCCGATGTCATGATATTCGTAGCTGTTACGTCTTATTCTGTTACTAATTATGGTTATGTGATCTGTTAAGATTCTATGCGCTTTACTTGGAAATATTGGATTAAGATCTGTTCAAGGACGACGTTATTTGCCCTTATTTTAGGTTCCTTGATTTATGGAAATTAGTTTAATTAGGTTTAAAACTAATTTGGATCCAAGGCCCAGCTGCTGCGTTTTTTGAAGGCTATATATTATATGAAGTAGCGGCAAACCTAATCAGGGTTTTTGTATTGAGAAGCTTTAAGAGGTTTTCGTGTTTTAAGTTTTTGAAGTTCTAGTTTTCTTGTGAGCCAAACAATCATCGTGATGGTTGTCTTGGTCTAGGTGTTTTTGTTTGTGTTGTAAGAGGTACTTGAAGCTTTTAAGCAAGAGTACCATTGTACTTGATTGAAGCTTTTAAGCAAGATCAAGTTGTGTCCTTGAAGTGTGTCTTCTTTTCATATTTGTTGAGTGTTATTTATCACTGCTGTGATTGAGGGGGAGCGAGTAGGATCTCTGATCTAAGTAGCTTAGATTGAAGTTGCATTGGGTAGATATTAAGTGAAAGGTGTAGTCTTGATGTGTATTACTCTGAATTGATACTACTTATAGTGGACTTCCTCCCTGGCTTGGTAGCCCCCAGACGTAGGTGTATTTGCACCGAACTGGGTTAACAAATCACTTGTGTTATTTGTTTTATTTCTTGTTCATTATTATAGAATTGTTCAGATAGGTAATGTCGTGACATCCTTTTCGACATCACGTATCTGATTCCAGAATTTCAATTGGCATCAGAGCAGGCACCCTGCCTGTTTGGTTTACTTGGTGAGATCTAGGGACAGTATTTTCTGGTACTATGGACAAGGAAGGTGGTGGATTTGTGATTAGACCACCCTTTCTGAATGGTTCCAATTATGATTATTGGAAGCCTCGCATGGTGGCTTTCCTGAAATCCGTGGATAGTAAAGCATGGAGAGCTGTAAACAAAGGATGGGAACATCCTGTCACTACTGATAAAGATGGCAAGAAAACTCTTAAACCGGAGGAAGAATGGGACAAAGATGAGGAGGCATTGGCGCTTGGCAACTCTAAAGCTTTAAATGCTTTATTCAATGGAATTGACAGGAATATATTCAGACTAGTACACCATTGTGAACTAGCCAAAGATGTCTGGGATACCCTCAAGACCACTCATGAAGGTACTTCCAAAGTGAAGATGTCAATACTTCAGCTGCTAACTATGAAGTTTGAACATCTAAGGATGAAAGATGATGAAAGTATTCAGGATTTTCACATGAATATCCTTGATATTGCTAATACCTCAGGAGCTTTGGGAGAAGAAATGTCTGATGAAAAGCTGGTGAGAAAAATCCTTAGATCCCTGCCTAAGAGATTTGATATGAAAGTTACAGCTATAGAAGAGGCACAGGATATCAGCAAAATGAAGGTAGAAGAGTTAATTGGATCTCTTCAAACCTTTGAGATGGGGATCAGTGACAATTCTGAAAAAGAAAAACAAAAGCATAGCTTTTGTGTCCAACTCTCAAGAAGAAGCAGAGGAAAGTAGAGAAGAAAATCTATCTGAATCTATAGCTATGTTTGGTAAACAATTTAACAAAATTATGAGAAGAATGGATCAGAAGCCAAGACCTAATGTCAAGAGCATCTCATCTGACACTAGTAGATCTTATGACTCTGGCAGAAGAGCTAAACCAGAAGAAAAGTACAATCACAGCAAAGTAATTCAATTCCATGGATGTGAAGGGTATGGACATATTAGAGCTGAATGTCCTACTTATCTCAAGAAACAAAAGAAAGGACTGTCAGTCTCCTGGTCTGATGAAGATTCTGAGAGTGACTTTGAAGAAGAATCGGCCAAACATGTCACAGGCCTTACTGGTGTTTGTAATTCTGATGAAGACTCTAGTGAAGATGAGCTAACCTTTGAAGAACTGGCAGCCTCCTATAGGAAGCTGTGTATCAGAAGTGCTGAAGTCTGTCAACAAGGTGAAAAGCAGAAGAAATACATAGTTCAGTTGGAGGCTGATAACAAAGGACTTAGTAAAACAATATCAGAACTAAACAGTGAAATTATCATGCTACAATCCAAACTTGATCAGATGTCAAAATCTGTAAAAATGTTGAACAGTGGCTCGGATATGTTAGAGGAGATTCTGCAGATTGGAAAGAGTTCAGGAGATATGTCTGGTATAGGTTTTGTTGGTACAAAGAAACATTCCCAAGATGGTAATAGGGCTAAACCTGAAACTGAGATGTTGAACCCGATGTCAAAACATGCGACTCAACATCAAGACAAAAGTAAAATGAAGAGAAAATTTCAGAGATGGAGATGCCATTACTGTGGAAGATTTGGACACATTAAGCCCTTTTGCTTCAGATTATATGGATACCCAGATCAAGCTCCATACTACAGACCTAAGCAGATCATGCCCATCCAGAAGCAACAATGGATACCCAAAAATATGGCTTTAATAGCTCATACATCTCTTAGAGTATCAGCCAAAGAAGATTGGAATTTTGACAGTGGATGTTCCAGACACATGACTGGAATCAAGAATCTGCTTGTTGATATCAAAAATCACTCTACTAGCTATGTAACCTTTGGTGATGGAGCTAAAGGAGAAATCAAAGGAGTTGAAAAACTTGACTGTTCAGGAGTTCCAAATCTAGAGGGTGTTTTGTTGGTCAAGGACTTGACTGCTAATCTCATAAGCATCAGTCAACTCTGTGACCAAGGATACCAAGTTAACTTCACTAAAACTGAGTGTGTGGTTACTAATGAAGAAAAGGAAGTAGTAATGAGGGGAGTCAGATCCAAAGATAACTGCTACTTGTGGGTGTCTCATGAATCCAGCTACTCAACTGTATGCTCTAAAGAAGAAGAAGCAAAGCTGTGGCACCAAAAACTTGGCCATCTTCATCTAAGAGGTATGAAAAGGATTGTCTCTTTGGAAGCTGTGAGAGGAATTCCTAAGCTACAAATTGATGAAGGAAGAATATGCGGTGAATGTCAGGTAGGAAAACAAACCAGGATGTCACATCCAAAGGTTAGACATCTGACCACTTCCAGAGTTCTAGAACTGCTTCATATGGACTTGATGGGACCAATGCAAATGGAGAGTCTCGGAGGAACGAAATATGCTTATGTGGTTGTGGATGACTACTCCAGATACACTTGGATAAACTTCATCAGAGAAAAGTCAGATGTGTTTGATGTTTTCAAAGATCTGTGTCATAGAATTCAAAGGGAAAAAGAAAATGGTGTTGTGAGAATTAGAAGTGATCATGGAAAGGAATTTGAGAATCAAAAATTTGCTGATTTCTGCTCCTCTGAAGGAATACATCATGAATTTTCATCCCCTATTACTCCACAGCAAAATGGGGTTGTTGAAAGAAAAAATAGAACTATTCAAGAATCAGCCAGAGCTATGATTCATGCTAAGAAACTTCCTATCTACTTCTGGGCTGAAGCCATGAATACTGCTTGCTATGTTCATAATAGAGTTACCTTAAGAAAAGGAACCTCTACCACCCTATATGAGATCTGGAAGGGAAGAAAACCCACTGTGAAATACTTCCATGTGTTTGGTAGTAAGTGTTACATTCTTGCTGATAGAGATCACAGAAGGAAGATGGATTCCAAGAGTGATGAAGGGATTTTTCTGGGCTACTCTACAAACAGTAGAGCCTATAGAGTGTTCAACTCAAGAACCAGAGTAATAATGGAATCCATAAATGTTGTGGTTGATGATGTCCACAATCAAGCAGATGTCACAGAAGATGTCGGAACATTCTGGGAATTTACAGCTGAAGGATCTACTAAAGAAGATGATTGCAGTCCTATTATCATAGAGTCTGAAGCTGAACCTCCTAACAAAGGTCCATCTATAAGGGTTCAAAAAGATCACCCTAGTGAACTTATTATAGGAAATCTCAACAGTGGAGTTACTACAAGGTCAAGAGAACTAGTTTCAAATTCTTGTTTTGTGTCAAAAATTGAACCTAAGAATGTTAAGGAAGCATTGACAGATGAGTTCTGGATTAATGCTATGCAAGAAGAACTAGGCTAGTTTGAAAGGAATGAAGTATGGGAGCTGGTACCAAGACCTAAAGGTACTAATGTCATTGGAACAAAATGGGTTTACAAGAACAAGTCAGATGAACTGGGAACTATTATCAGAAACAAAGCAAGGCTAGTTGCTCAAGGATACACTCAAGTTGAAGGAATTGACTTTGATGAAACCTTTGCTCCTGTTGCTAGACTTGAGTCAATTAGATTACTGCTAGGAGTTGCTTGTATTCTAAAATTCAAACTATACCAGATGGATGTGAAGAGTGCTTTCTTGAATGGATACTTGAGTGAGGAAGTTTATGTGGAACAACCTAAAGGTTTTGCTGATCCAAACCATTCTGATCATGTGTACAAACTAAGAAAAGCTCTTTATGGGTTGAAACAAGCCCCTAGAGCTTGGTATGAGAGACTAACTGAGTTTCTTACTAGTAATGGTTATAGGAAAGGAGGGATAGATAAAACTCTCTTTGTTAAAGATGAAGGAGGAAAGATCCTGATTGCACAAATCTATGTGGATGATATTGTGTTTGGTGGGATGTCAGACACGATGATTAAACATTTTGTTGACCAAATGCAATCAGAATTTGAAATGAGTCTAGTTGGAGAATTAACTTACTTTCTTGGACTGCAAGTTAAACAGATGGAAGACTCAATTTTTCTCTCTCAGAGCAAGTATGCCAAAAACATTGTCAAAAAATTTGGGTTGGAAAATGCTAGTCACAAAAGAACACCTGCACCTACTCATTTAAAATTGTCCAAAGATAAAAAGGGCACAAATGTTGATCAAAGCTTGTATAGAAGCATGATAGGAAGCCTGCTGTATCTCATAGCTAGTAGGCCTGATATTGCTTTTGCTGTTGGGGTGTGTGCCAGATATCAAGCAGAACCCAAGATCAGTCACATAAATCAAGTCAAGAGGATTCTGAAATATGTGAATGGTACTTGTGAGTATGGCATGCTCTACTCTCATGGGTGTGAACCAATTCTCACTGGATATTGTGATGCAGACTGGGCTGGAAGTGCTGATGACAGAAAAAGTACTTCAGGAGGATGTTTCTTCTTGGGGAATAACCTCATATCTTGGTTCAGTAAGAAACAAAATTGTGTATCCCTATCTACTGCAGAGGAAGAATACATTGCAGCAGGAAGTAGTTGTTCTCAGCTTGTTTGGATGAAACAAATGTTAACAGAATATAATGTCACACAAGATGTCATGACATTATATTGTGACAACCTAAGTGCCATTAATATCTCAAAGAATCCTATCCAGCATAGCAGGACCAAGCACATTGATATTCGACATCACTTCATAAGAGATCTTGTTGAAGATAAAGTAATTGCCTTGGAACATGTTGCTACTAACCTTCAATTGGCTGATATTTTCACTAAGGCTTTGGATGCTAATCAATTTGAAAATTTGAGAAGTAAACTTGGCATTTGTCTTTATGAGGGATTATAGCAATTAACTGGGTGTGGGGCCAACAGTATCCTTCTCTCCAAATATTTGTTATCATTACATATTAAAGTGTATTTTCCCCCTCTTTTACACTTTATCCAAACGGTTCCCATTCCCACAAAACCTATTTTCGGCATTCACGCTACCTCTCTGATTCGCTGCATTCACAAACCTCTCTCCATCATTCCTTTCTCTCTCAACATGTCTCAGACTTCTCCCTCGAAGAACACTACTCCTCGCTCTGAAACTGCATCCGACTCTAGGGCGCCAAGTATGGTAGGTGATCAGGATGTTGTGCTGGATGTTGCGCCATTGAACTCGGTCCCAGCCACTGATCCTGTTGGCAGTATACCAAGAAAGATGCATGCAAGAAAATCAACTGGTGGGTCTGTTCCAGAAACGTTTTCTGCTCAGAATAAAGAAGGGTCTGCTTATGTCCACAATGCGATCGCAGGTCTTGTCACAAGAATCTTGAATGAAGGTCACAAGGTAGCAGGAATATCTGTTCCTTTAGCCCAAGTTCCTGCCCCTGAGAACAGAGAAGATGATCAAGATGATGCTAGCAAAGATCAGGTTGATGTTGAGACATCTGAAGATAACAATGTTGTTATCTCTGGTGCTAAAGATGTTGAGACATCTGAAGCTAAAGATGTTGAAACATCTGGAACTAAAGATGCTGAGATTCTTGAAACAGAGAAAGCTGAAAAGGTCCCTGCTACTCCTTCTAAAGAAACTCTTAAAGAAGGCCCTACTGTGAATGATGTGGTGGATCTGGATAATCTTGATGATCCTATTGACATTGCTGATGATGACCTCATCTCCAGCATTTCCAACATAGTCAAGGCTCGAAGGGGAAAGCAGGTTGATGATCAACATCCTCCCAAGACAAAGGTTGCTCCTCTAAAGAATGCCACCAAAGAAAAGATCAAGAAGGTCTCTGCTGAGTCTTCAAGAACTGGGAGCAAGGTTGCCGTGAAGAAGAGAAAAGAAAGAAGTGTTTCTGACTCCGAAGACAATGTCCTAAGTGATGTCCCTGACATCCCTTCAAAGAAGAAGATTGCTGTCACAAAATCCTCCATAAAGGTCCGTGATGTTCCCTTGGACAACATTTATCTGCACTATGCTTCAAATGCTATCCAGTGGAAGTTTGTTGATCAAAGAAGCCTGGCTCTGGAAAGAGAACTTGCAAATGATACTCTGGAATGTCAAGAGGTCATGAAGCTCATCAAATCTGCAGGTTTGCTTAAAACTGTTACTCATTTTTCTAAATGCTATGAAATGCTCGTGAAGGAATTTATAGTGAATTTGTCTCAAGATTGTGCTGATGGAAGAACTGAGGATTTTCATAAGGTGTATGTTAGAAGAAAATGTATAGATTTTTCCCCTACTGTTATCAACCTCTATCTAGGTAGAGATGCTGAGGCTCAACCTGAGCTTGAAGTAACTGACAATGAAGTATGCAAAGTTATCACTGGTGGTAAGGTTAAGAAATGGCCCATAAAGAGTAAATTGTCTGCTAGTCTTTTGAATGTCAGGTATGCCTTGCTGCACAAAATTGGTGCTGCAAACTGGGTGCCTACCAATCACACTTCTACCATTGCTGTTGGCCTAGGTAGATTCATATATGCTGTGGGAACCAAGACAAAATTTGACTATGGGACCTACATATTTGATCAAACTATGAGGCATGTTGGTACTTCTGCTACCAAGCTACCCATTGCTTTTCCATCCCTGATATGTGGGATAATCCTCAAGCAACACCCTGGAATTCTGAAAGCTAAAGATTCTGTATGTAAGAGGGAGAGTGCTTTGTCTTTCCACTATAAGCTGCTCCAAAGGTCAGATGACATGACATCTGCTGGGACATCCCAACCCAGCAAGTCTGTGAACAAAACCTTTCTCATTGCTGAGCTGAAAGAAACTTGTAAAGAGTTGGACAACAGGAAGATGAAGCTTGAACAGCTCATTCAAAGTCTTGAGCAGTCTGCAGAGGATGATCATGCTGGTGGAAGTGATGGTGACAATATGGATGAAGACAAAAATGCTGATAGTGGTGATGAGGAAGAGGCTGAGGATGGTGAAGACACTGAAGATGCTGGGAATAGTGATGCTGATGAAGAGAATAGTGGCTCTGGTGATGAAGAGGTTAGTGGCTCTAGTGATGAAGAGACTGATGGTTCTGACAACTAGCTCTACTTCTGGTGTTTCTTTCCTGCTGATCTTTTGGTTGAGTTTGGCTCCTTTTGTGGCTAAAAAGGGGGAGTGATGGTTGTTGGTTATTTTTGTTGGTTATTTCTGTTGGATATTGGTTGTTGGATATTTTGGTTTTTCTGTTGTTTTCTGGTTTTTTTTTTTGAATGTCTTCTGGTTCTCCTTGACAATGATAAGTGGTATTTTGTAACAGATGATTAAATAGATGTTTTCTGGTTTTCTGGTGATTAAACAAGCTGGCTGTTGTTTCTACAGAATTTATTTTTCTGTTTTCTTGGCGTTGCTGGCTGCTGTGTATGCTCTAATATTTTATGGTTACACCTATTCGTGTTTTAGCCAAAAATTTGCCAAAGGGGGAGTTTGTAGATGTTGTTGATTGGCTGTAATTTTTGGTAAAACTCATTGTGATTTTATCATGTCAAATCTGGTGTCATGACATGCATTCTACTGTTGTGAAGTTTTACTTATGCAGGCCTTTACCTGATGTCAAGGCCGATGTCATGACATTCGTAGCTGTTACGTCTTATTCTGTTACTAATTATGGTTATGTGATCTGTTAAGATTCTATGCGCTTTACTTGGAAATATTGGATTATGATCTGTTCAAGGACGACGTTATTTGCCCTTATTTTAGGTTCCTTGATTTATGGAAATTAGTTTAATTAGGTTTAAAACTAATTTGGATCCAAGGCCCAGCTGCTGCGTTTTTTGAAGGCTATATATTATATGAAGTAGCGGCAGACCTAATCAGGGTTTTTGTATTGAGAAGCTTTAAGAGGTTTTCGTGTTTTAAGTTTTTGAAGTTCTAGTTTTCTTGTGAGCCAAACAATCATCGTGATGGTTGTCTTGGTCTAGGTGTTTTTGTTTGTGTTGTAAGAGGTACTTGAAGCTTTTAAGCAAGAGTACCATTGTACTTGATTGAAGCTTTTAAGCAAGATCAAGTTGTGTCCTTGAAGTGTGTCTTCTTTTCATATTTGTTGAGTGTTATTCATCACTGCTGTGATTGAGGGGGAGCGAGTAGGATCTCTGATCTAAGTAGTCTTGATGTGTATTACTCTGAATTGATACTACTTATAGTGGACTTCCTCCCTGGCTTGGTAGCCCCCAGACGTAGGTGTATTTGCACCGAACTGGGTTAACAAATCACTTGTGTTATTTGTTTTATTTCTTGTTCATTATTATAGAATTATTCAGATAGGTAATGTCGTGACATCCTTTTCGACATCACGTATCTGATTCCAGAATTTCAGGAAAGAAGCCTCTGGAATTACAGGTTGCAAGTGATTCTCATGAGTTACTTCTCGAGGAAGAACAAACATTCTACTTGCGGAAAATGAAATGGGATCAGCCAGTGGAAACCATTATGAATGAACTTAAACATCTCTTCATCGAGCAGTTCTGGATTCCTTGTACCTCAACACCTTATAAGGCTTGACATTATGATCAGGTGCCCCGAGAATGGAAAACACCGAGTATAGTCATCGAAATCAGGAGAGCTATCTATGATGAGAAAGACCCAAAGCATGAATCTTAACCAACTGAAATTCCAACAAGCAGTGAAGCAACTGAACACCAGGCATGGGGATTACATCAACTTGCTTCTTACTTTTTATGTCTCTGTTGACAAGAAAAGGTTGCTGAAAAGGAAACTCCAGGAAGAGGTGACTCAGAATATGGAGCAGAAGCTTAAGAATGCGAGGTGCCACTGCAGAACTCTCTTGATTACTGTCTGGCGGAAGATTCTGGCGAGGTCACACAGAATTTGTAAGTGCTTTAGGGATTCGAGCAATGCAAATGGTTCAATGCTCAAGATAGACAATGTCTTGCTTATCCCTCGTGCGGGAGCCCCAAGCCATTTCATAGATTTGCATATCCTACGATCATGATCAGGTGCTCCAGAATAGAACTCATTGTCGCCCTCGGTTTTTTACCATACCTCTCGCGGAGAGATACGCGAACTGACTCTTTTTCTTTCTGCTTTAGTGTTTTTGAAAATCAGAGAGTCGCCACCGACTTTTATTTTATCCAATTAAGGAAAGGTTTATAAAAGAAACAGAAAAAAAACCTTTAAGAAATTCTGGGTAAGGGGGTAGGTTATACAAAGGGAAGGTGTTAGCACCCTTTGTATCCATGGTTATCCATGGGCTCTTTAATTTGCTTAGTTCACTTGTTTTCAATCACTTTTCTATTGCCTTGAAATGCTCGTATGTGGTTTCAAATACCTTTGTAAATTGAATTTGTAATGATCCTTGTGCGGATGTATACAAAGTGTTTTTTATCTTTCAAAAGATGTTTTGAAAAAAAGAACGTTAACTTCGTAATGATCCTTGTTTGGATATATACAAAGTATTGTCTTTTTTTTGAAAGTTTTATTTTGAAAAACAATGGTGTATGAGAAATTTGTTTGTTTTGATTTGAGCAAGCAAATTTGTTTTGATTCAGATATTTTATCTTTGAAGTTAGTGATCTAACGATTCAATTTTTATCTTTGGCATACACACAGTTTTATATGTGTTGGAATTTAAATGCGAAAATGTAAAATGCGGAAAGTAAATCTACGCTATTACATCGATTGTGCGGGAAATGTAAACTATGCTATTTACATGAATTTGACAACCTATACATTTATCTAGGAATTTAAATTGCAAGAAAATAAAGAAATATTTTTGGATTTTTTGATGGTTGATTTTAATTATAATTAATGCATGATTAATTTAATTAAAATGAGAAAAAGATGGAAATGAAGTTTAAACCTAAAAGATAAGTTTAAAATATGTTCAAAATACTTGTTAATTAATTTTAAAACAAAACTAATTTTTGGAATTTTTGAAATTGATTTTGAAATTATTAAGTTAATTAATACATAATTATACAAATAATTATACAAATAATTAAAACTTAAAGAGAAAATTATTCTTAATATGTACAAAATTAGTCTATAATATATAAACTATATTTAATATAAAGAACAATTTTTTTATGATTTTTTGATTGGTTAAGATAATTAAAAAGCAAATATATAAATATATACTAATTAATTATGCAAAATATTTAAATTATGAAGAAAAATAAAATATTTTTATATCAGAAAATAAAATATTATTTTATAAACTTAAAAATATTTTTTGTGTATTTTTTGGATTTTTAGAACTATTTTTAATTAATTTTGCAAGGAAATTAAAATAAAGATAGAAAATATGAAATAAATGATCAGGTGTGGTTATTGGATAAAGTCCATGATAAGGATGCGTGTTTTGATGCGTTGGATTGACAGATGGATGGATCTGATGGGGGAAAGCCTGAAGGCGCATGACACGTAAGATACCTGCAACACACTGGATTAGAAAAATTGAATTTAAAAAACGTGCGCGCGTAAGCCAATGGGGTGAGGACACGTCTTCGTCTTCAACCTCCAGACACCCCTTTTAACAGCGCTTTTATGCAAAAGCGCTGTAATTGATGAACCCTAAATCTGCAAAAATAGCGAATAGGGGTAAACCAAAACAAATTTTTTTTCGCGATATGCTCTTTTGACTGGGTTTTCTCCCCTGAATTCGAATATGGCCTTAGTTTCTTCTAATTTTGCTTGTAACGAAAATCCCTAAATAGGATCTAAGAACCCTAAAAATGGTAACCTCGTATACAAGCATCCGAAACTCAATTAAACTTCCAGAAATGATCAACACATCAAACTAAATTCAAAGATATGTCTACATCTTGCTAAGCATGCGTGTATGTTCAAATACGAATTGATTTATGTTTGAACAAACCGTGGCTTGTGGGGCTCGATTTGTGAGGCTTTGATGCTTAAATTTTATTTGGACAGGTTCAATGAAGTTCAGAGATGATGTATGAATGCTTAGTTTGTATTGAAAATTTCTTAAACTTAAAATTCGAATTTCAAGTTTCTTTGAATTTTTACAAGTTGTTACAAGAGGGATATATGCCTATGAAAGCTTCTAAATTCGTCTCTCCTTGATTGCTGAAGTATGCTAGCTCTTATATAAGCATTGAAGTGCTTAAGAACTAAGCTAAAAAGCATTAAGTGCTTTTGTTGAATTCTTGACTTTTTCAACACATGTAGCTTTGCATTTAAGCTACCATGGCTTGATTTTCCACTCTCCTTTCTGCTGTACTTGGCTTGGGGCAGAGTTTTGATTGATTCCTTGATGAGTCATGCTTAGAAACTAAGCCATGCATTATCCTTCCATTTTCTTTTTTTTTAATTTAATCAAATGTGATAAAATTAAATCAAAAAAGAAAAAAAAAGATGTGGGCTTGGTCTTGGTCGTGGGAGGCCCTTTACATCATGGGAAATATGTTTGAATCATGGAAATTAGGCCCCATTTGGAAAAAACACATTTTTGATCAATGTTGATTTCATGCATTTTCCCAAAATTTAGCCAACTTCAACAAGGTGTAAATCCCTCAATTTTTATCATATGAAGGAGTTCTTGCACTTTTTGGAAACCTCAAAGAGTCCTTTAACCAATCTCTTTGGTCTCATGTCAAAATGATTTTCCATGCTCCTTGTGTGTCCTTTTGAAAAAAGTGTCTTTTTGTTGACTTTGAAAATGACCTGTAATGTCTTGGTTCATATTTTTCAAATGGTGAACCCAATGACCATGGGACCAATTGCATTTGAAATATAATTGAATTTTCTTCAAAATGAGCTTTGGTTTGAATTTTTTGAATGAAGGATGAGAGAGTTATGACCAGTCAAAGTTTAGTTGACTTTTTAGGAGAAAACCCTAATTTTGAAACTTAGGGTTTTGTTGATTTTTGATCTTTCCTTGATGAATTATGATCATACAATGATAAAATGATGAATACTTTGACAAAATATGGATGTTGACAAAAAATTTCATTTTTGACTGTCTGTTGACTGTTTGAGCCGCTGACTGTGCGTCTGAGCGAATTGAAGTTTGAAATTTTGTATGGTGGTACTTTGAGATATATGGAGGTCCATGAAATCCATTTGAGGTCTCAAAAACTTGTTTCTCCTGAAAAAACAATAAACCCTAATTAGGGACTGTTTGTGTAGGAGACAGTTAAGCGTACCTGATTTTTGTGCAGTGCTGAGTCTCTGCTAATCATGTGATATTCAGAAGACTTCTAGAACAAAAATCTTGGAGTTTTGAATTGCAAAAGATTGATTTGATTGATGGTACAAAACACAGAGAATTGCACTGTCAGCGGTTTGACTGTCAACTGACTGTTCAGGTATTAATGTAGCAGTTAGAGTGAAAAATCAACAGTCAAAGTTAATTTTCTTTTTTGTTGTTGTTTTTTTTTATTTTTTTAATGTTGAAAATTTATTTACATGACTTGTTAGAAAAACACAGACATAATAAATAAATAATATATACTGTATGCGAGCAAAATTACCGATAATAATCCTGAAAAACATTTAATGCACAGAAAAATAAATATTTAACTGGCAGAAAACACACAAAATATTATCTGAATAATTAAGCAACAGTACGACAAATAGTACGACATTTAATACTGACAGTACAAATATTACATACTATAATGAACGGTACGACGAGTAAACGTTACATTTAAGAAAATAAGAAATATGGCAAACTTTAAGAATGACGATTAATAACCCATGCTACAAACAATAACATGTAGATGATTGGGAGTGTAAGCATCCCAGGTCCACATTTTTCCGGGCTATGTAGACAGAAGAAAGACATGATTACCACCACAACGGTGATGACCATAAGAAAACACGTTTCTATCCGCTTCGCCATTTTGTCGGGGAAGAAGAAAGAATGAATATGAAGTAGAAATTTGAGAGACGAGTTAGAATTTGATATGAGATTTTATGAAAAAAATGAGAGGTATTTATAGGATGAAAAGAAGGATAGAGACGTTGGGGAATGAAGTGATTCCGTACAAAAGGAAAATTTGAGTGGAAGTAAGATTTGAAAGAAAGTGTATGATAATGTTGGGAAAAAGAGAGATGTATAGGATAAAGTTAGGATTTGATTTTTGAAAAAGAGATTTGAAAAGAAAGGAAAAGATTTTGAAAATAATGGAATATAGTACAAAATTAGTGGGAAACAAAAATTAATAATAATTTACTTGTTACCAGTACAGTCTGAATCCCCGGACTATGCGCCTGCAAAAGATTTAGTTCTGTACCAACTGCGTCAGTACTATTTATCTGTAAATAAATATCAAATAAATAGCGTGTGCGAAGTAATAAACAGTACTTGGCGTTTGCGTAAGAATAAATCCAACAGCGAGCCAAAATACCGTATAAGAAAAATTCTAAAAACCAAGTATTCATAAATCAGGATATGAAAATCCAAGATTATATGAAACTCTTAATTTTTAGATTGAAGTTTTCTTAAAAAAAAAAGATGCGGGCAAATTTTGGGGTATAACAGTTGCCCCTGTTCAATCTTCTTAAACCTGAAGAGATTGTCTAAAATCTGAAGGTAGATGATGATTGAATATATTATATGCCCTGAAAATTTGCACTTACCTCGATCGGAAGAGATGTTGTAAGTTGCATTTGAATGTTGTCTGAGAAATGTTGTTGGCAGATCGAAACATTACCTGAGATGGGCCTTCAAATGCCATCTGGCAATTGTGTTGATGGTTTTTTCACTAGAATGAATCCATTGATTATATCTTGACGAAGGATTTGAAAACCTCTGCGTTGACTATTTCAGAACCGTCCAAGGTTACCGTTTTAAGTCTAGGAGGATGATCGTTACGGAACTGTCCAAAGTTTTTCCGCTTTAGATTTTGAAAGTTGATCGTTGTGGAACCGTTTGAGGAATCAGCTTTAGATCTTCGATGGTAGATCGTTGTGGAACCGTCTGAGGAATCAGCTTTAGATCTTCGATGGTAGATCGTTCTGGAACCGTCTGAGGTATCAGCTTTAGATCTTCGATGGTAGATCGTTCTGGAACCTCTGAGGTATCAGCTTTAGATCTTCGATGGTAAATCGTTCTGGAACCGTCTGAGGTATCAGCTTTAATTTGTGTTAGTATGTTCTTGAGTTGATAGGTGATTTGGAAAGAGAGATATCTTCAGAATGAATCTTCGGATTGATTATATCTGAAAGGACTACTCGTCTGAATAGAATTCAGGGGGAACACTGCATGTGATTGAGAACATCTTTGCTGAAGACATCCGTCTGCCTGAAAAAATCAAGTTAGTGATATGCACTGTTTATGATGTATGTAATGTATGATATTCTCGAACTAAAGGAGAGATATGCATGTTATGTATGCGTTTGTCATGAAACTTTATATGATGGGTATGAATATGTGTATGATGTATGATATCTGATGTATGATGTCTGATGTATGATGTCTGATGTATGATGTCTGATGTATGATGTATGATGTATGATGTATGAGCTTATCAAGCTTCTGGTTGGGAAAAATAAATCCCTGCTAGCCATCTGGAAATGAAGGCATTGTGACCGTTGATGATTTTTTTGTCGCCTTGTTTGAGTACCCTCGGCTGGGAAACTTCCTTGAGAATCATGGTACTCTATTGAAGGATCTTTGACTACCGCTTGGGGATAAAAGGTAACTGGAAAGTTTTGATTTTGATGCCCTTTTAAGTGGGAATGAGGAAGATGCATAATCCTCCGATGCACTATTTGACCAAGTCCTGGTGTGGAGATCACACCTTCTGGGGATAGTAATCTGGAACAGCCCTGCTGGGGGAATAAGATTTCTCGAATCACTTTATTTGGAGAGAAAAATCTTGTTGAGGAATTTGTTGAGAAATGCATTTCTCTTGGGGATTTTTCTTCTGATGCTGGTTTCAGGATGATGTCCAAATGATTGGGACATTACCTGAATGCTATTCCTGTTTTTCCTGGTAAACATCAATCATATTCAAATGCACATGTTCATTCAAAATTATCATTGGGACGTTTACGTATTCAAAACAGAAAAAGTGAAAATGTTGATTTTGAGCATAAGCTGCATTAATTTTTGAAAAAGAGCCATGATAGGCTGATTAGTACAAGGAAACAAAAATCCTAGTAGTAGGAAATTGTCATAAAGCTTTGGAAAATATTTATAAAGTGAAATAGCTATGTGAAAATAATCCAGTCAGGTTTCAATTCTACTATTGCCAATCTGTCTTCAAGCATCTCATCCCTCACTTGTTGGAAGAAAGTAATTAGACTGATCGGTGTCTTTGATGTGTTGAATCTTGAAGGTGATTAGGCAGCTGAACGGAACATAGTTGTACGCTTTATTCCCTAACTTTTGCCTAGGCTGCCTTTTCAGGTTTTCAGCCTACCGGGATAATTATTTTTTTTAGTCTCTAACTTTTGCCTGGATCTCCCTTTCGGGTTTTCAATCCACTGAGACGCTCATTTTTTGCCTAAGTGTGGTCGTCGTTTTTTTTACCTCCCCGTTTCACTTGGGAGGACGGCACGCTAGACCCTTCACGCGAAATTTGGAAGGAGAATGCGCCCGGGATGGGAGGAATTTTATTTCAGTTCTTCCTACGATATCACACGAACTTTCTTATTGTCCTACGAGTAGGAAAGGGAAAAAAAGATCTCAACTAAACCCTAAGAGTTTGCTAAGTGTGGGGATTTCACCTAGACTAGAAATTCTGGAGTCCGGGGGGTCGGTTATACATAGGGAAGTGTTTAAACACCCTACATATCTGTAGTACTCTCCAGGAACCTTCTCTGTGTCATTGTGATTGTGTTTGCTGCTAATGATTGGGAAAGTTTCTCCTTTGTGTTAGGAGAAGGAATTGAATTGATTTGAAAAAAAAGACAGACAGACAGACAAACTGACTATTTTTGGTATTTTATTAGCTCGCTGAGATTCCTTGTGAACCTCATGCCTACATATCCCTAGTGGAAGTCAGAGCTTAATGTAGTTCGGGGAACTAACTAGGGAAATTAATTATTTTTGGTGCCTTGCTTGAAGCTCAAGGTTGAAGCTTGAATTAAATCTCTGTTTACATTAAAGAGACATGAAACCATCTTTACAGAGAGGTATTTGTACTATTCTACCACAAACCTTTTGAAAGAGTGACAGAATAAATGGATTCATTTCATTAAGAGAGTGACCTTACTTGTGTGTTTGCAAGTATGCTAGTATCTCTTGAATGAAAGAAAGATGCTCATCCAAATTAGGGAAAGTTACCACATGTCTGGGTTTTACTGCCAGCTCATGCCTTTCAAAATCCTAAATGGGAGACTTGATTGAAATTGAAATTGAAATTGAAATGTTGAAATGTTTGTTTGTTTGAATGTGGTAGAGTAGTAAAAATATCTCTCTATAGAGATAAGCTATGTCTATCTACTGTATAAAAGATATGACTTTAGCTGACTTGCATGAGGCCCAAGCTTGAGGCTTTTTGATTGATTTATTGATTTATTGAAATGATAACTTTACTGGGGAAAATTTAAACTAAGGAGTTTTTGGTGTTCTGTACAAAGCCCAGAATTGAGGCTGACTCTTTTTAGGGAATTTATCTTTTAAAAGAATGAGTCTTTGAATTTGAAGGAGTGATTTTGGAGACTGACCCTTTCCAGGGGTTTTGACTCAGCTGGAGAAATTGTCTGTTAAAAGACTGATTTTTTGTCATGTTTTTGAGGTTGACCCTTTCCAGGGGTTTTGACTCTTGTGGGGAAATTATCTCCTAAGAGAAATGAATCTTTGGTTTTTGAAGGACTGATTTTGGAGGCTAACCCTTTCCAGGGGTTTTTGTTGAAATGATAGAATGTGTGGAGGCTAACCCTTTCCAGGGGTTTTTTGTTAAAATGAAAGAATGATTTGGAGGCTAACCCTTTCCAGGGATTTTTTTGTTAAAATGAAAGAATGATTTGGAGGCTAACCCTTTCTAGGGGTTTTTGTTAAAATGAATAGCATGATTTGGAGGCTAACCCTTTCCAGGGGTTTTTATTGAAATGGAAGAATGGATGGAGGCTAACCCTTTCCCGGGGTTTTTATTGAAATGAAAGAATGGCAGAAAGATTATCTAGTGGAGACTTCTTGTTTTAAAGCCCAAGATTAAGGCTGACTCTTGCTGGTGATAAGCAAATATGGATCCTAGACTCTGCTAAGGAAGATTGATGAAGATAAGGGTGACAGAGACTGTCCATGTCTCTCATTCCAAAAAGTGTACTCAATGTGAAATTGAGACAATCTTAGCTTATTTAAAGTCTGGTTTAAAGAATGGAAGAAACTCACCAGGGTAGGCTAAAAGGTAACTAAAGACCTGTTCCTATGTTTATAAGAAACCTGATGGGTCCTTGTATACAAGCTCAATAGGAAGCTGGAAATGCTTTTAAGAAGCCCGTGGGTCCTTGTACAAAGCCCAAGAGGAGGCTAATCAAGGGTCATCGAGGGTCCTTGTTATAGCACAAGAGAAAGCTATGTGGTTTTGAACTTATTTTTTGCTTTAAGCAAATGGGTAAGAGGTTTCACCGGGAATAATTCCTCTTTGGGTGGATGTGCCCTATTTTGGGTTCTAAGGTTTTTTGCCAAGATGTTTCACCGGGAATAATTCATCTTGGGGGTTTGAACTACGGATCTCTAATTAGGAAAGAGCCTTCACCGGGAAGACATTCTCAATCCTAGGCCATATTCCTATAATATATATAGTTTAGCTGTCCTAGGGTTTACACTCAAACGTAGTTCTAAACAAATATATGCACAGTTTATATTTGACAGTAATTTAAACAAAGACTGTAAATTGAAAGCTTGTAAAGCCTAACCAGGATGGAGTGGAGGCCTTTGAAGAAGTATGTACAAAGCCTTACCAGTAATTTTTTTGTTGTTTTGATAACAGTTGAATATTTATGATAAACAGTTAAGGGTTTTGAAAACAGAAGAAGTGTAGATGGACAAAGGTCACATAGGTATCTGAAGAGTTTCACCGGGAATAATGCCCTTCAAATACCAGAAGAATGTTTTGAAAACTGAGAGAAGATTTTGTAAATACAGTTTTGAAAAACAAACTATGAAAAGAAAGAAGGTGTTGGGTCTTACACTCTATTAGAGGCCCAGGGATTTATTGTTTTATGAAACATAGTTGGAAGAAAATTGGAATGATGTAAGGTTTTGGTTGTTTGAAAACCTTAATCATTTTGTTTAATCGGAGATTGAAAATAGTTTTGAAAATTGACAAAAGTCAACTTAATTAAGGTAAAGACAAAGATCTTTACCTAATTAAGACCTAAACAATTAGGGTTTTATCATAAAATTATCCACAAAATAATTAGGTTAAAACAAAATGAATATATGCATTTAAAGTATTTAAGAAAACACTTAAAAACATACTATTTTAAACCTAATAAAAATATATGAAATAAATAATATTTTTATGATTTTTTTGATTATTCATAAAATAGATATATTAAATAGAAAGTGTGTGAAAAATGAAGTGAAAATGACTTAATTTGATAGGTGAATTAATTGTGTGAAGTTTGTGAAAAAAATGAAAGAAAATGGGTGTTAAAAAATAGTTTTGGCCCTTGGAGGATTTGAACCCACGCCCTCATAGTCACACACTCAAAATAATACCACTGGGCCAACGCGCGCTTGGTGTTTATGATACACATCCAGTTCATTATATTTTCAAACAAGTAGTAAATCATGGAAAAATAAAAGAAACAAAAAGTCTGGGGCGAGGGGGATTCGAACCCCAGACTTGAGGCTTGAGGAGACTAAGAGCGCATGTGAGGCCACTAGGGCAAGTTATTCATTCGTTTAGAAAACGCCTATCATTAAAAATAAAATAAACTTTGCCCAGAGATTTGAATTTTGTGCGCCATGGCCATAGTCGTCTTCAACCTCAAGCTTCTATGATTTTCAAATTCCTAACTCTCTGGTTTCTCAACTAAATGGCATGATGTAAACATCAATCTTGTTCTAAATTTCCTCACGAATCCAGATATGTAACTAATATTTATTTATATTAACTATAGCTACCTAATTTCTCAGAGAACTCTAAGAACACATGAACCCTAAATTTGAAATTAAATGACAAACAAGATGAATAAATGAATGATGATAGAGGGTTTTCAATCCTCTGATGATGCTGAACAAGATAGAATCGAGCTTTATCACAAAGAGCACTTAAATTAAAGAGATGGAGTTCAGAAACTTACCTTTGAAAATGGAGGTCGTGAGGATGATAGAGAGCACCTGGGCTTGTATGAATGATCCCAAAAGCTTCCTTGGGACTCAGTGATGCTAACTGAATGCTTATTATAACTTCAATTCTCCTGAATTGCTCTATGGACCTCCCTCGATTTGAGCTTCAAGTGGACATGGAGAGTGATGAATCTTGAGTTACAGATGAGCTGCAGCCATCTGAACAGCTTCACTATGACCTGAGGAACACGTCTGGATGCTTGGCTTTGTTGGAAACCTTCTGAATTGCTCTATGGACCTCCAACTGCAACAGCTCCAAAGTGAAAGCAACAATGGCATTCCTCCACTTACAGAAGTAATCCAGGTGCTTGGATCACCTCAAATGAACCCCTTTGAGATGTTAGAATGCTTACTTTCCAAAGATAAGCTCTGGTTTGAAGAAAACGATTCTTCTTGCCAAAGAACTTTGAAAAACCATAAGCATGAGAATAGAAAGAGAAAGCAAGGAATATGGTTGCTTTGGTGTGTTTTCTGAATGAGAAAGAGCCCTCTATTTATAGGCAAATGTTTCAGTACTGATTGAGAGAGTGAGCTTGCTTAGTGGAGTGAGTTTGGTTTCTTAGCCATGAAGAAAGTTTGAAAATATCCCAAATGCAATGATGCATTTTCGGGCTAGCTTCCCCAACCATTGATCTTGCACGATCTTAGGGGACATTTCTGATTCAGAGGAGGGCTCTAATTGGTTGGTGAGAAGATTCCTTGATGATTCATCATTTGCCATAAATTCAAGAATGTAATCATTACATAATCACATGCCTTTGTTTTTGGGAATCTTCTCCAATCCTTATGCAATGATGAATTTGGATGTATGGCATGTTTTCAGATGCATTAGAGGTCGTGTAGCATCACTTAGTGAAGCAAAATGCACAAAATTGCAAAGTTTCAAATTGTACATGACCTATAATTTCACTTCATGAGGCCAACTTTGAACAAGCATAACTCTTAGCTCAAAATGAATTTGGAGAAGGTTGAACACAATTTGGAAAGCCCTAAACATCTACTTCAAATCATTAGTTTATGGTTTCTTCAGAATCATTTGGGAAATTTGTGAAAAATGAGCCCAAAGTTGGATGAAAACTAGGTTAAAAACACTTAGAAAAATTTCTAAGTTTTTATAACCTAAAGCTTCAAAATTTCAAAACTCTTAAATGGTTGATCTTTTGAAAAAAGTTCCTATGTAAGATGTTGTTTTATTTTGCAAGATCTACATCTTTCATGTTGGAAGTTTTTTGAGTTGTGTAGGTGAAATTTTGAGTTCCCACAATGCCCTCAAAAACCCTAATTCCCAACTTTTTGCTCCTTGATGAATCTCTTTGAATTTCTTTGGTCAAATGACTTTAATATCCATATATTGATGATATTGATCCTTGAAAGTCATGGTTTGACCAAAAATCTTAAAAGTCAAAGGTGATCCCATACAGTTGACTTTTTCCAAATAAAGTGAGATTTTGGACTTTTGTGTAGAATCAAGATCTTCTCCTCAAATGAGTGATGTAAATGGGTTATATTGAGGCAGTAGAGGTTCTTGAATCATGTCTTGAGTTTTGGATCCATGCCCTGATTAAAAGTCAACTATCCTGGTGAATTAGGTCAAAAACCCTAATTGTCGACCAGATGAAAATGATGACTGTAGACTTTGAATTGAGGTGTGATGTCCAGTGGATCTTGTCATATGAGCTATTTGAAGATGATTGATGTCTTTGAATGGTCCCCTGGGGTTTTTTAGGGTTTCCCAAAGGTAATCCCTGATTTTAGTCCTTGATAGGCTCAAAAACCCTAGTCTGGTGACCTGAGTAAACCTGTACTCAGATGACTGGGTGTCTAATCAATCATAGGTGAATATAAAAATGGAGCTTTTGAGTCCTATGATTGTGTTAGAGACTAATCCTTCTATTGATTGATCCTTTGCCTGAGTTTTCTTGTCTTTGAACATCCTTGATTGAATGCTAGATGAAGAAATGACTGCTCTGGGTACTTATTTTGACCTGATGAAAATCTTGAAGATATGTCATCTCAGGGGGGTCAAAAATTAGGGTATGACAGATGCCCCTATTTAAGTTTCTTTCATCTGGAGGGAGAGAGATTGATATCTCGATCTCTCCTGCGTGAAAGAGACTTAAATATCAAAGAATGCCCGAATTTTGGGCGCTCCTGAGATGTTGTAATTGATAAAATCTTTGCATGACTTGATCCCATTGTCGCACTTGGCGGGGGATGAGGAGACAAACTCCTGTAGAAATACTTGATGCGGATTCTGGCGAATGGATAGCAGTGTAGGATACGCAATCCATCTTCTTTAACTAAGTGTTGATACTTAGAAAAAGGTAAACAACCTCCCTTCGTTTCGGATGTCCATATCTCGAAACTGGTCTCGGTCGTGTTTGGACAATATCTCAGATAAAGAGAAAATTTCCAAAGATTTGTTTCCTCATCAAACTTCTCATCAGCACTTGGAGATGAGATGCCATTTGATGGTAGTAGAGAAACTTCAAAGGTTTGTTTCCTCACCAAACTTCTCATCAGCACTTGGAGATGAGACGCCATTTGATGGTAGTAGAGAAACTTCAAAGGTTTGTTTCCTCATCAAACTTCTCATCAATACTTGGAGATGAGACGCCATTTGATGGTAGTAGAGAAACTTCAAAGGTTTGTTTCCTCATCAAACTTCTCATCAGCACTTGGAGATGAGACGCCATTTGGTGGTAGTAGAGAAACTTCACCATCTTCCCTTTTGACTTGACGTCTTTGAAAGAATGTCATATGGCCTCATGATCTTTTGAGGGGCTAATGACTTTGCTTGAAGGCGGACGAACTGTTTTCGGGGTGAAAACCGTCATTCGTCGACTTATGCCAGGGAATCAACAAACTGTTTTCCTAAGAGGAAAAACTGCCATTCGTCGACTCATGCCGGGGAATTAACAAACTGTTTTTCTTAAGAGGAAAACTGCCATTTGTCGACTCTGAGGGGAATTAACAAACTGTTTTCCTAGGAGGAAAACTGCCATTTGTCAACTCTGAAGGGGATGAAACATCCCAGAAACAGACAAATTGTTTGAAGAAACTACCATTCGTCGATTCCTTGAGTGTTTAACAGACAAACTGTCTTTCCTTGGGGAAAGACTGCCATTTGCCAATTGCTAGGGGAACAAACTGTCTTCTACTGGGAGAGACTGCCATTTGTTGACCATGTCGTGAAAGAAAGTGAGCAAACATTCTTCTGCTGATAGAGACTGCCATTTGCTGACTTTGTTGAGGAATCTTTAAGCGGAACGAACTGTCTTCATGAAGAAGGCTGCCATTCGTTATTTTTGCCCGAAAAAGTGAGTGAACTGTCTTTTGCCGAAAGAGACTGCCATTCACTGACTCCGCTGGGGAATCATTTGTCGATCTGCTGGGAGATTCTGAATTATTTTCTTTGACGAAAAGTGGCATCTCCTGACCCTGCTGGGGAAGTACAAAACTATTTTCCAGGAGGAAAAAATACCACTTGTCAATTATGTCGGGGAATCCACACTTCTTGGAGAAGAGAACCGCTCATCGGCCCCTGTAGGGAATTCCAAAATGCGAAACAGACTATCTTATCTGAAGAAGACTGTCGAGCGTCGCTCTGCGGGAGAATCTCGGCTGGGGAACTCCAAAAGTGAACAAACTATCTCTTTAGAGGAGATTGCCATTTGTTGACTTGCTTAGGGAGCTCCTTGTGTATGAACTGTCGTCTTGAAGGAAAAAGTTCCTCCATAACTCGCAGGGGAAACTTGAGTTCATGCCTTAATGACTCGGGCATTCACATGATCAAAGCCTGACTCGACTATGCAGTTATACTGTATGCATGAATATTATGACAAACATAAAATGTAAAGTGAAAGTGAATAGAATTGTCGCGGATGTAAAATCCTATGATACGACTTGAATCTTGTTGATCAGAAGATGTCCTCTTCTTGTAGTTCGAACTCTGTTGGGAATACCTTGTTATCAGTTGTCCGCTGTCCGAAGTGAGTAATATGAATTGAAGTGAAGATCCGTCATCGGGAGATGTTCGCAAAGCGACCTCATGGGGAAATCTTGGTTCCCGGAGTCTCAACCGTTCTCGGAGCAACTGTTTGCATTCTTCCTATTGTTTGTAAACCTTAGAAAGAAATTTCACCTTTATTTTTGCAAGTAAATTCATTTTATTTTATGAAAACATTTGTTTCAAGAGAATGACTGTTTAAATTTAAAATGCATTTCAAGAAACTGAATAAGACTAGATTTGCAAAGAAAAAGCACAAGGCTCAAATTATTATATATGGAATGGTAATCAGCCAAATGCTTGATTCCATGGAGTATTTACAAAGTTGGAAATTGGTAATTTTCGGGAAAAAGGCTACGATGAAACGTGACGACCGTTATCTTTCCCTTCCATTCCGAGTTGCGCTGTATCCGTGCTTCGTAGAAGATGACCTACTGCTGATGAATACTCCGCTATGGATTTTTGAATGATCAAGTTTGTCCTGAACACAGTTACTTGCCATATATCCCTAACTTTTGCGTAAACTACCCCTCTCGGGTTTTAAGTCTACCGGGATTGATTATTTATTTTTTACGTCTCTAACTTTTTCCTGAATCGCCCTTTTCGGGTTTTCGATTCACCGAGACGCTCTTTTTTGCCTAAGCCGCTCTTTGCGAGTTTTCAACTTAGCGAGCTGTTCTTTTGATTATTTAGGCGAAGTATTTCTTGACTGTGTCGATGTTCACAGGACGGGTGAATTCTTCTCCATCCATAGTCGTGAGTATTAAGGCTCCTCCTAAGAAAGCTCTCTTGACCACGTAGGGGCCGTCATAATTGGGAGTCCATTTCCCTCTTGAATCTGTGAGAAAAGATTGAATCTTTTTGAGTACAAGGTCGCCTTCTTTGATTGTGCGAGGTCGAACCTTTTTGTCGAAAGCTTTATTCATTCTTTGTTGATATAGCTGATTGTGGCATAAAGCTGTCATGCGCTTTTCTTCGATTAAGTTCAATTCATCGAGTCTGCTTTGACACCACTCGGCTTCTGTTAATTTCGCCTCCATCAAGACTCTCATTGATGGGATCTCAACCTCTATTGGTAGGACTGCCTCCATGCCATATACAAGGGAGAAAGGAGTTGCTCCAGTCGAAGTACGTACTGATGTACGGTAACCATGAAGAGCATACGGGAGCATTTCATGCCAATCTTTGTAAGTGATGACCATCTTCTGAACGATTTTCTTGATGTTTTTGTTAGCTGCTTCTACAGCTCCATTCATCTTTGGTCTGTAAGGAGATGAGTTGTGATGCTCAATCTTGAATTCTTCACAAAGCTCCTTCATCATTTTGTTATTCAAATTTGACCCATTGTCGGTGATTATTCTGCTAGGAATGCCGTAGCGACAGATGATGTGATTCTTGATAAACCTGACGACAACTTGTCTTGTAACGTTTGCATATGAAGCTGCTTCAACCCATTTGGTGAAATAGTCTATAGCTACCAAGATGAAGCGATGTCCGTTGGACGCTTTTGGCTCGATCATTCCAATCTTGTCGATTCCCCACATGGAGAAAGGCCAAGGGGAAGAGAGTATGTTGAGAAGAGATGTTGGCACATGAATTCTATCAGCGTATATCTGACATTTGTGACACCTCTTTGCGTACTGATAGCAATCTGACTCCATCGTCAGCCAATAATATACTGCTCTCAGTATTTTCCTTGTCATGGTGTGTCCATTGGTGTGAGTACCAAAGGAACCTTCATGTATTTCTCTCATGAGTACTTCTGCTTCTTTTCTGTCAACGCACCTGAGCAGAACCATGTCGAAGTTTCTCTTGTACAGAACATCTTCATTCAGGAAGAATCTACAAGCTAACCTTCTCAAAGTCTTTCTATCTTTCTTTGACGCCCCAAGAGGGTACTCTTGCTTTTGAAGAAAGTTCTTGATGTCGTGATACCATGGTTTGTCGTTGATGATTGCTTCTACTGTGAAAACATGAGCGGGCCTATCCAGGCGCATAACATCGATCTGAGGAATGTCATTCCAATGATTTATCCTAATCATGGAAGAGAGTGTGGCTAATGCATCAGCCAAGTTGTTTTCTTCGCGAGGAATGTGATGAAAATCTACCCTGTCGAAGAATGGTAATAATCTTCTCGCGTAGTCTTTGTAAGGAATTAGCCCTGGTTGGCGTGTTTCCCATTCTCCTTTGATTTGATTGATGACCAAAGCAGAATCTCCGTATACATCCAAGTGTTTGATTCTTAGATCCACGGCTTCCTCGAGACCCATGATGCAAGCTTCATATTCGGCCTCATTGTTTGTGCATTTGAAAGTTAATCTGGCAGTAAATGGAATATGGGTACCCTGAGGTGTAACAATGATTGCCCCAATTCCTCGTCCATAAGCATTGACAGCTCCGTCAAAGATTAAGCCCCACTGGGATCCTATCTCAGGTCCTTCGTCTGGTAGTGGCTCGTCGTAATCTTTCATCTTGAGGTACATGACGTCCTCGTCCGAAAAGTCGAAACTGGTTGATTCATGACCATTGAGTGGGTGGTGAGCCAGGTGCTCAGCTAGAATGCTTCCTTTCACGGCTTTCTGTGCGTGATACTCAATGTCATATTCTGATAACAACATCTGCCAACAGGCAATTCTCCCAGTTAAAGCAGGCTTCTAAAAGATGTACTTGATTGGATCCATATGAGAGATCAAACAAGTAGTATGTCAAATCATGTACTGGCGGAGACGCTTGGCAGCCCAGGCCAAAGCATAACACGTTTTCTCGAGCATGGAGTAGCGGGATTCACAGTCAGTGAATTTCTTGCTTAGGTAATAAATGGCATGCTCTTTTCTCTTTGTCTCGTCTTGCTGTCCAAGGACACAACCCATGGAATCTTCTAAGACGGTTAAGTACATTATCAAAGGTCTTCCTTCCACTGGAGGAGACAAGATGGGTGGTTCGAGCAGATATTCCTTAATGCTATGGAACGCTTTCTGACAATCGTCTGTCCAGACGCAACTTTGATTTTTCCGTAGAAGTTTGAAAATAGGAGCGCAAGTTGCAGTCATGAGATATATGAATCTCGAGATGTAATTTAGACGTCCAAGAAATCCTCTAACTTGTTTCTCGGTTCTGGGTGAAGGCATTTCTTGAATTGCCTTGACTTTGTCTGGATCTACTTCAATTCCTCGTTTGCTGACAATGAAACCAAGGAGTTTTCCTGAGTAGACACCAAAAGTGCACTTGTTGGGGTTCAGGCGAAGCTGAAACTTCCGTAAGCGTTGAAATAACTTTGTCAGATTCTGTATGTGATCTTCTTCATTTTCTGATTTGGCAATCATGTCGTCCACATAGACTTCCACTTCCTTATGCATCATGTCGTGGAAAAGCGTAGTCTTGGCTCTTTGATAAGTTGCCCCTGCGTTCTTTAGTCCAAAAGGCATAACACGATAGCAGAACATGCCCCAGGGGGTGATGAAAGCTGTTTTCTCCATGTCTTCAGGTGCCATTTTGATTTGGTTGTATCCTGAAAATCCGTCCATGAACGAGAAAACTTTGGATTTTGCTGTACTGTCTACCAACATATCAATATGTGGTAAAGGAAAATCATCCTTAGGGCTAGCTTTGTTCAAATCTCTGTAGTCGACGCACATGCGGACTTTTCCGTCTTTCTTAGGAACGGGAACAATGTTAGCTAACCACTAAGGGTATTCTGAAGTGACGAGGAAACCTGCGTTGATCTGCTTTTGAACTTCCTCTTTGATTTTCATGGCCATCTCCGGATGAGTTCTTCTTAATTTTTGCTTGACCGGAGGGCATTATGCTTTTAATGGCAAGTGATGCTCCACTATACTGGTATCCAACCCTGGCATATCTTGATAAGACCAAGCGAAGACATCTGAGAATTCTTTGAGCAGTTGTATCAAACTCTCTCTGATCTCTGAACTGAGCGAAGCTCCAATCTTAACCTCTTTTCTGTTTCCATCGGAACCAAGGTTAATAATCTCTAGAGGCTCATTGTATGGCTGAATGGCCTCTTCCTTTTGTTGAAGTAATCGTGAAATTTCCTTTGATATTTCTTCGTCTTCTTCTTCCTCTGCCTCGAATACAGGAAACTCAAAGCTTGGAGAAGTCATACGGTCGCACGTTTCAACGGGGTATTTTATGATTAATCTGCATATGTGTGATAAGTTTTATTTAGACAACGAGGGAAGACTCGGTGTATGCAGTTAATGGAATATTTTGATGTTTTTTTTAAGGTATTTTTTAGGATTACCAATTTCCGAAAAAGAAAAGGAAAAACTAAACGAAGGAACAGAATGACATTTTTATTTATGAACAGTCATTTCTTGAAACAAAGACCCTATAAAACAAAACTCTATTGCTTTGGGCGAAGCAAAGAGGGACATTTTCCTAAGAAATAGTAAAATGCAAAGCCCTATGAAACATATCTTCACCCTGGGCTATGGTGAGAGGACAAAATAACGGTGAAAGTCCCTACTTAGGAGTGCGAACAACAGTTGAAACTTCAACAGCTGTCCAATAGTGGCGAACCCCATTGTGCACTAAGTAATCTGGAACCTTAGGCTTAAGCTGGCCTGTGGTAGGTCTTGATTTACCAACCACTGTCTTTGCAACACTCAGACGATCTTCTTTGACTTTAGCAGACTGAGCGGTGTGAGTTTACCCATTTCCAAGTGGAGTATGTCGGTTTTTCTTCTGAGGAAAATTCCAATCTTCTGAATGGAGAGACTCGTTGTCGGAGACACTTTCGAGATCATCCTCTTCTGTATTTTGGTCTTGCTCTTCTCCCAAGATGGCATTGACTAGATATGTGAACTCTAGATCCGTAGCCTTGGAAGGTGACTTGGGGATATAATCCTCAATGATGACTTCACCAGTCGATGATGATGAATAGCAAGGATTATACATCTCTTTTGGCGGAGAGAGGTACTCAAAATCACTGTTCCATCCAGTTGGAACAATATCTTCAAGAGAGATTCTTGAACTTTCAGGAGCGGAGTACTTCACCATGTAGTCGAATTTTCCGCTTGGTTCTCCTAATGTATCCCAAGTATCTTCGGGGATAGGAGGAACTTCTTCTGATGAACCATGACTTCTGGTGGTGAAGCTGTTAGTAACTTCATCAATGCTTGGTTGAGTCTTACTTTCAGATCCTTTAGTCGGATAACAGCAAGGTGAATCAGACTCTGATAGGGCTATGTATCCTGCTTTGTTAAGATAGGATAACCATTCCTCTTCATCGGTGTTTTCCGTACCGATGGTATTGATTGTTTGTTGAACAGGTTGAAGAAAACCTCCACTGCAGAAAGTTTCTTGAATAGGGAGAACTACCTCAATCCCTGGGATAGCTTTTGATGATGTTGGAAAGAATCCAATTCCTGTTCTGTTCTTGTTGTTGGTAGGAATATTAATGTGCCCCTAACCACTGGTAGTGCCATCCTTTACAACTTGGACTGCATCTTTGTATGAAGAGATAAACGCTGCTTTCTCCTTTCCTTTGTCTAAGGAAAGTGCTTGGAATTTAGTTCCAACAACTTCTTTTGGTTCTATGTCGGAGAATGATGACAGGTTGCTGACGATCAGAGCTCGTTCTCCACATACGGTTACCAATTTGTCATTTCTTATGAACTTCAGTTTCTGATGAAGTGTTGAAGTAATTGCCCCAGCCTCATGAATCCATGGGCGACCTAGCAAACAACTGTATTGTGCTGGAATATCCATAACCTGGAAAGTGATTTTGAACGTCTGAGGTCCAATAGTCATGGGAAGATCCACTTCTCCAAAAACTGACTTTCTCGATCCATCAAATGCTTTGACGATGACATGACTTTTTCTTAGAGGGTAATCTTCGAAGGATAATATTGATAATGTGGATTTAGGCATGACGTTGAGAGAGGATCCGTTGTCTATTAGGACTCCTGTGAGTACATCACCCATGCAGCCAACTGAGATGTGAAGTGGAAGATTGTGGTCTACTCCTTCTTCAGGAAGATCTTCGTCACAGAAACTTAGGTTAGTTCCGGCGGAGATGTTGGCAATGATGTTGTTGAATTGGCTTATTGTGACGCTAGGTTCTACAAAAGCTTGTTCCAAAACTTTCTGTAGAGCTTCCCTATGAGCTTCAGAACTCAATAGCAGGGAAAGAACAGAAATCCTAGATGGAGTATGTAGTAATTGATCTACAATGTTGTATTCACTCCTCTGGATTAACTTCAAGATGTCATCATTTTCTTTCGCTTGAACAGCATTGGTCGGATGATTGTCTTGCCTTTGTGGTACTTCCTCCGAAGGTTTCTCCACATTTTCTGTTGTTCTGTTGAAGACTCGTCCACTTCTGGTGACTCGACTAACATAAGCAATGTTGACAACAGACAGTAATGGTGTTTCCTTACCATTTTCAATGAATGTAGCGTTGTACTTGTATGGTATAGCCTTGCTGGACTCATACGGTATAGGACCTGGTAAGTAGATGACTAGTGGCGCAACTGCTGTCTTCCAGCTATCATACTTAACTTGCATTGGTTCAACTTGATTAATTTGAGGAGATACGGTAAAGACTTCATCATCTTCTCTATTGGCAAGAACAGTAATGGTATTGTCATCCATCAGCTTTTGAATGTCGTTGCGAACACGCAAACATCCTTGTGAATTTCTTCGACAAATTCTGCATCTATTGTAAGCGTGGAAATCTGTTCCAAAGTAGGCAAGTCCATTTAAAGTTTTATGGAACCTGACTACCGATCCTTCAAGATCTTCAACTTTGTAGATTTTGTATTCTCCTGGACATCCTTGAACCATGTTGATGTCATGTTCAGTTCTGACTTGGATATGTTGAATCCATCCTAAGTCCATTTGTTCTTGTAATGCAGCTTGAACTACGGCACATCCTTGATTATTCTTTGGACAAATATCGCATGTGAAGTAGTTGTGAGGTGGTACATGGCCGTACCCAGCTTGTTTAGCGTGCATCTTGACAAGATTTTCCTTTATCTAACGAATGTCGTAGATTTGAATGACGTTAGGGTGTTGATCTATCAGATTTACTGAAGCTTCTTTATGCTGTGGCAAAGGATTTGCTTGGACGTTTGAACTAGTATCTTTGAAGGATAGCATTCCGCTCTTCACTAATCGTTGGACGTCAATCTTGAAAGGGAAACAGTTCTCAATATTGTGACCTGGTGCCCCCTGATGATAGGGACAAGATTGGTCAGCCTTATACCATGGTGAGGAACTGTTTGTAGGATTTGGAGGACTCCTTGTCTGAATGAGTCCTTTTGCCAGTAATGTTGGAAACAATTCCGCATACGGCATTGGTACGGGGTCAAAGGCAGGATACCTTGGAGCCCGATTGTTGTAATTTGGAGGTCGAACCTGCTGCTGAGGTTGCTGCGACCTTTGTTGAAATTGTTGTTGCAAGACCTGAGGTTAATAAGCTGGCGCTGAGTTAACAACCGGAGTTATTGCTGAAACTTGAGGTTGGAATTTCTTCTTGATTTTGTGCAAGACATTGCTGACATCTTGATCCTTTTTCTTCTGGAAAGAACTTCCATACTTCCTTGGACCAATAGAAGATTCTGGTTCTTTGTTCAAGCGTCCTTCCCGAACTGCTTCTTCTAAACGTACACCCATGTTTACCATCTCGGTAAAGTCACTTGGTGCACTTGCAACCATTCGTCCGTAGTAAAATGGACTCAAAGTTTTGAGATAGATTTTTGTCATTTCTTTCTCTTCAAGTGGTGGACAAATTTGAGCAGCAACTTCACGCCATCTCTGAGCGTATTCCTTGAAGCTTTCTCTATCCTTTTGAGTCATGGCCCGGAGTTGATCTCTGTCGGGAGCCATGTCCAGATTGTACTTATACTGTTTGACGAAGGCCTCTCCGAGGTCTCGAAAAGTACGAATCTCTGAACTGTCCATGTTCATGTACCATTTGAGTGCAGCCCCAGTTAGGCTGTCTTGAAAATAATGAATGAGTAATTGTTGATTATCAGTCTGAGTTGACATTCTTCGAGCGTACATTACGAGATGACTTTGTGGGCATGAATTCCCTTTGTACTTCTCGAAATCTGGTACTTTGAATTTGTGAGGAATCTTAACATTTGGAACCAGACAGAGGTCTGCAGCATTCTTTCCAAATAGATCTTGTCCTCGAAGAGTCTTGAGTTCCTTCTGCATTTGCAGAAACTGTTCCTGGAACTCGTCCAATCTTTCATACACGCCAGCATCCTCACTTGGAGTGTGATGATATACTTGTCCGCCCTGTGGAGGAAAAGTATGCATAATCGGTCGTGGAGAAGCCATGACAGCAGATCTTGGAATCTCAGCATTCTGTTGTGCGAAACCCATTGCCGTTGCTCTTGGAACTTCAATTTCCAGAGGTTTGTAACCCTCCGGTGGACGCATATCCATGGTGACTTTTGGAGCTTCAGAAGCTGGAGGTATGTACCCTTCTGGAGTAAAGTTATACGGCATGCCCCAAGGTCGATCAGGCAGCATGGTATACTGAGGAATAGGAGTAGAAACAATCTCGGAAACCACAGTCCTTTGCGGTTCTTCTGGCGTTGGTCGATTCTGCGCAACTACCAGGGCTTCTACCATACTATTGAGTCTTTCAACAGTACCTTTGAGAGTATTAATCTCTTCTCTGAGTTCTTCATTCTCTTGCTCAAAGTCTTCCATTCTTTTCTTGCGACTTGAACGAGTGTTGTATGGATGAGACAGCTTGAAAGTCTTGGTTCACCTCCTTCTCCTCCTCTCTTTCTGGAGAAAGGAAAGTGACTATTAGATCTGCGACAATTCTCGTGTCAGTGCGTACGACTAAAGCGATGCATGATATGCAATTAAGTTAATATTTTTCAAGGAAACACCATAATTACGTTATGAAACATCAAACTTTTATTAATTAAGCGAAAACGCCGTTTTTACACACTTTGAAAAGGGAAATACAGAGAAACTGAGAGAAAGGACTCTAAAATTTTGACGAAGAGCCGACTTCACGTTCTAACATCTTCTTCTGTTTCTTGAGCTGAGCGTTTTCTGACGTGAGCTGATCGATGATCCAGGAAGCAGGAGGGATATGATGAGAAAGTGATGATTGTGTCACTTGTCGATCGAGTACTTCAAGTAACTCATCCTTCCTTCTTAGGATGTTTTGAATCTCAACATTTTCCGTGTTGACGATTCGATACTTGTTTCTCCAAGCATTACTTTCTTGGCATACCTTGTTTAATGCCGCTTGTAATTTTTCAACATCGGTGGAGAAAAGGTAAATTGGTTCCCTTAGGGGAATAGGTTCTTGATGTTGATATGGCATCCTGAGCTTGAATGCTCTGACGCGTACCCATTGAAGGTAAGGGTCCAGGGAGATGCAAAGATGTTTTCCTAACAATCTTCTCCCTTTGCTGTGTACAAGACGCCAGGCTTGGACAATTTCCTTCTTCAGCATGTTGCCATGATCGTCGATGTTTTTGAAGAACAGACCCTCCAATTGGATGTTACTTGGTATATTTTTCATAGGATAGCCGTATTGACGACGGGATAAAGCTGGATTGTAACTGATTCCTCCCTTAGTTCCAATAAGGGGTATGTTGGGAAAACTTCCGCAACTAAAGATAATCTTGGTTTCCTCGTTGTCAGGACTACACCAATCAATGTCCGTATGAGTGAGGGACGTGATTCTCTGTGACCAGTAAAGGCCATCCCTCATGTTCCAGAAAGTGCTAGACTTTGGCAAGTGCGAAACGAACCATTCGTATAACAACGGTACGCAGCATGTGATTAATCCTCCTCGCTGCAGGTTTCTTGAATGCACAGAGTGATAAGCATCCGCGAGCAAGGTTGGAACTGGATTTCCAATTAAGAAGATCTTAATTGCGTTGATGTTGACGAAATCGTTAATGTTCGGGAACAAAAACAATCCGTAAATAAGCAAAGCCAAGATTTCCTCAAAAGCGCTCATATCTTGGATGCTGACGAAGTACCGAGCTTGATCAAACAGGAATTTGGAGGGCAATCCTTGAATTCCTCCTCTACTCACCATATGAGTTCTGATGTCGACTACGTTCAAAGGAGTAGTTGCAGCAATGATAATGTCGTCAGGATTCTTTTCCAAACCGGAGTACGGATCTTGCGCGTACACGGGTATTCCAATCAGACGAGAGTACTCCTCTAACGTAGGCATGAGCTGATAATCTGGAAAGGTGAAGCAGTGATATGTTGGATCGTAAAACTGCACCAATGCGGGAAGGATCCCATCCACAATGTTGGTATTGAGCAAAGGCAGAAGTTTTCCATACTTCTCCTTGAAAGCCTGGGGGTTGACCACCAGTTTTTCGAGCTTTCCCAGTTCCTCGACCTGGGGAATCTTGAAGGTGTATTTCCTAGCTCTCTTTCTTCCGTAATCCATGGTATAGATCCTTAAGTCCTTTCTCCGTTTCTCTCTTTCTATGAAGTTCAAAACGTTCGTTATTTAGTTTCCTTGAAAAACGACTCGAAAAAGACTCTTTTGTTTTTAGTTGTTATTAATGAATGATGCATGAATGCATGAATGCACACACAAGAGTTTTAAACAAGCATGGCGTTGAAGGGTATAGTGGTCATGAAGTCAAAACGCAAACCTCGCCCCAATGGTAAACTAAGGATAAGGATTTTTGTACCTGTAGAACGGGTTCTAGGGGTCTCAGAGTTTTTGCTCAACCTTAAAGATACGTTGATTGGCATCTATAAGAGAGTTTTCTCTGAGTGTAGTATCTGCGTGACAATTACTTTCGTAATCACCACTCTACGTCCTAAAAAAGGCTTTAAGTGGGGTTAATGTGTTTCTAGGTCCTCCTGGTACAAATCAGTCTCGGAATGCAGTGGCGCAGTTAATCACAACCAGCCAGGCAAATCCCAAGAGTAGACTTGGAAACCAAGATTAGAGGGTCTTCACCGGGAAGACATCCTCCATCCTATCTTATGTTGCACTCAAATCCGGGTATAGGATTTCTCACCACAAGGGGGAATCAAGCCCTTTCCCGATACAGAATAAACAAAATAAACAAATATATATGCAACAAACACATGATATGATACAGAGGTTAGGCAGGACCTCTCTTGTTTGAGGGGGAATTTGGCATCCCTAATTCCTCATTGGGGCTGGACCAGCAACAGGTCAACCATTGGTTTGGATGAAAAACCAAGGTTTTTAACACTTATATCCCCAGCAGAGTCGCCATTTTTCTGTGGTCGTCGTTTTTTTTACCTCCCCGTTTCACATGGGAGGACGGCACGCTAGACCCTTCACGCGAAATTTGGAAGGAGAATGCGCCCGGGATGGGAGGAATTTTATTTCAGTTCTTCCTACGATATCACACGAACTTTCTTATTGTCCTACGAGTAGGAAAGGGAAAAAAAGATCTCAACTAAACCCTAAGAGTTTGCTAAGTGTGGGGATTTCACCTAGACTAGAAATTCTGGAGTCCGGGGGGTCGGTTATACATAGGGAAGTGTTTAAACACCCTACATATCTGTAGTACTCTACAGGAACCTTCTCTGTGTCATTGTGATTGTGTTTGCTGCTAATGATTGGGAAAGTTTCTCCTTTGTGTTAGGAGAAGGAATTGAATTGATTTGAAAAAAAAGACAGACAGACAGACAAACTGACTATTTTTGGTATTTTATTAGCTCGCTGAGATTCCTTGTGAACCTCATGCCTACATATCCCTAGTGGAAGTCAGAGCTTAATGTAGTTCGGGGAACTAACTAGGGAAATTAATTATTTTTGGTGCCTTGCTTGAAGCTCAAGGTTGAAGCTTGAATTAAATCTCTGTTTACAGTAAAGAGACATGAAATCATCTTTACAGAGAGGTATTTGTACTATTCTACCACAAACCTTTTGAAAGAGTGACAGAATAACTGGATTCATTTCATTAAGAGAGTGACCTTACTTGTGTGTTTGCAAGTATGCTAGTATCTCTTGAATGAAAGAAAGATGCTCATCCAAATTAGGGAAAGTTACCACATGTCTGGGTTTTACTGCCAGCTCATGCCTTTCAAAATCCTAAATGGGAGACTTGATTGAAATTGAAATTGAAATTGAAATGTTGAAATGTTTGTTTGTTTGAATGTGGTAGAGTAGTAAAAATATCTCTCTATAGAGATAAGCTATGTCTATCTACTGTATAAAAGATTTGACTTTAGCTGGCTTGCATGAGGCCCAAGCTTGAGGCTTTTTGATTGATTTATTGATTTATTGAAATGATAACTTTACTGGGGAAAATTTAAACTAAGGAGTTTTTGGTGTTCTGTACAAAGCACAGAATTAAGGCTGACTCTTTTTAGGGAATTTATCTTTTAAAAGAATGAGTCTTTGAATTTGAAGGAGTGATTTTGGAGACTGACCCTTTCCAGGGGTTTTGACTCAGCTGGAGAAATTGTCTGCTAAAAGACTGATTTTTTGTCATGTTTTTGGAGGTTGACCCTTTCTAGGGGTTTTGACTCTTTTGGGGAAATTATCTCCTAAGAGAAATGAATCTTTGGTTTTTGAAGGACTGATTTTGGAGGCTAACCCTTTCCAGGGGTTTTTGTTGAAATGATAGAATGTGTGGAGGCTAACCATTTCCAGGGGTTTTTTGTTAAAATGAAAGAATGATTTGGAGGCTAACCCTTTCCAGGGATTTTTTTGTTAAAATGAAAGAATGATTTGGAGGCTAACCCTTTCCAGGGGTTTTTGTTAAAATGAATAGCATGATTTGGAGGCTAACCCTTTCCAGGGGTTTTTATTGAAATGGAAGAATGGATGGAGGCTAACCCTTTCCAGGGGTTTTTATTGAAATGAAAGAATGGCAGAAAGATTATCTAGTGGAGACTTCTTGTTTTAAAGCCCAAGATTAAGGTTGACTCTTGCTGGTGATAAGCAAATATGGATCCTAGACTCTGCTAAGGAAGATTGATGAAGATAAGGGTGACAGAGACTGTCCATGTCTCTCATTCCAAAAAGTGTACTCAATGTGAAATTGAGACAATCTTAGCTTATTTAAAGTCTGGTTTAAAGAATGGAAGAAACTCACCAGGGTAGGCTAAAAGGTAACTAAAGACCTGTTCCTATGTTTATAAGAAACCTGATGGGTCCTTGTATACAAGCTCAATAGGAAGCTGGAAATGCTTTTAAGAAGCCCGTGGGTCCTTGTACAAAGCCCAAGAGGAGGCTAATCAAGGGTCATCGAGGGTCCTTGTTATAGCACAAGAGAAAGCTATGTGGTTTTGAACTTATTTTTTGCTTTAAGCAAATGGGTAAGAGGTTTCACCGGGAATAATTCCTCTTTGGGTGGATGTGCCCTATTTTGGGTTCTAAGGTTTTTTGCCAAGATGTTTCACCGGGAATAATTCATCTTGGGGGTTTGAACTACAGATCTCTAATTAGGAAAGAGCCTTCACCGGGAAGACATTCTCAATCCTAGGCCATATTCCTATAATATATATAGTTTAGTTGTCCTAGGGTTTACACTCAAACGTAGTTCTAAACAAATATATGCACAGTTTATATTTGACAGTAATTTAAACAAAGACTGTAAATTGAAAGCTTGTAAAGCCTAACCTGGATGGAGTGGAGGCCTTTGAAGAAGTATGTACAAAGCCTTACCGGTAATTTTTTTGTTGTTTTGATAACAGTTGAATATTTATGATAAACAGTTAAGGGTTTTGAAAACAGAAGAAGTGAAGATGGACAAAGGTCACATAGGTATCTGAAGAGTTTCACCAAGAATAATGCCCTTCAAATACCAGAAGAATGTTTTGAAAACAGAGAGAAGATTTTGTAAATACAGTTTTGAAAAACAAACTATGAAAAGAAAGAAGGTGTTGGGTCTTACACTCTATTAGAGGCCCAGGGATTTATTGTTTTATGAAACACAGTTGGAAGAAAATTGGAATGATGTAAGGTTTTGTTGTTTGAAAACCTTAATCATTTTGTTTAATCGGAGATTGAAAATAGTTTTGAAAATTGACAAAAGTCAACTTAATTAAGGTAAAGACAAAGATCTTTACCTAATTAAGACCTAAACAATTAGGGTTTTATCATAAAATTATCCACAAAATAATTAGGTTAAAACAAAATGAATATATGCATTTAAAGTATTTAAGAAAACACTTAAAAACATACTATTTTAAACCTAATAAAAATATATGAAATAAATAATATTTTTATGATTTTTTTGATTATTCACAAAATAGATATATTAAATAGCAAGTGTGTGAAAAATGAAGTGAAAATGACTTAATTTGATAGGTGAATTAATTGTGTGAAGTTTGTGAAAAAAATGAAAGAAAATGGGTGTTAAAAAATAGTTTTGGCCCTTGGAGGATTTGAACCCACGCCCTCATAGTCACACACTCAAAATAATACCACTGGGCCAACGCGCGCTTGGTGTTTATGATACACATCCAGTTCATTATATTTTCAAACAAGTAGTAAATCATGGAAAAATAAAAGAAACAAAAAGTCTGGGGCGAGGGGGATTCGAACCCCAGACTTGAGGCATGAGGAGACTAAGAGCGCATGTGAGGCCACTAGGGCAAGTTATTCATTCGTTTAGAAAACGCCTATCATTAAAAATAAAATAAACTTTGCCCAGAGATTTGAATTTTGCGCGCCATGGCCATAGTCGTCTTCAACCTCAAGCTTCTATGATTTTCAAATTCCTAACTCTCTGGTTTCTCAACTAAATGGCATGATGTAAACATCAATCTTGTTCTAAATTTCCTCACGAATCCAGATATGTAACTAATATTTATTTATATTAACTATAGCTACCTAATTTCTCAGAGAACTCTAAGAACACATGAACCCTAAATTTGAAATTAAATGACAAACAAGATGAATAAATGAATGATGATAGAGGGTTTTCAATCCTCTGATGATGCTGAACAAGATAGAATCGAGCTTTATCACAAAGAGCACTTAAATTAAAGAGATGGAGTTCAGAAACTTACCTTTGAAAATGGAGGTTGTGAGGATGATAGAGAGCACCTGGGCTTGTATGAATGATCCCAAAAGCTTCCTTGGGACTCAGTGATGCTAACTGAATGCTTATTATAACTTCAATTCTCCTGAATTGCTCTATGGACCTCCCTCGATTTGAGCTTCAAGTGGACATGGAGCGTGATGAATCTTGAGTTACAGATGAGCTGCAGCCATCTGAACAGCTTCACTATGACCTGAGGAACACGTCTGGATGCTTGGCTTTGTTGGAAACCTTCTGAATTGCTCTATGGACCTCCAACTGCAACAGCTCCAAAGTGAAAGCAACAATGGCGTTCCTCCACTTACAGAAGTGATCCAGGTGCTTGGATCACCTCAAATGAACCCCTTTGAGATGTTAGAATGCTTACTTTCCAAAGATAAGCTCTGGTTTGAAGAAAACGATTCTTCTTGCCAAAGAACTTTGAAAAACCATAAGCATGAGAAGAGAAAGAGAAAGCAAGGAATATGTTTTCTTTGGTGTGTTTTCTGAATGAGAAAGAGCCCTCTATTTATAGGCAAATGATTCAGTACTGATTGAGAGAGTGAGCTTGCTTAGTGGAGTGAGTTTGGTTTCTTAGCCATGAAGAAAGTTTGAAAATATCCCAAATGCAATGATGCATTTTCGGGCTAGCTTCCCCAACCATTGATCTTGCAGGATCTTAGGGGACATTTCTGATTCAGAGGAGGGCTCTAATTGGTTGGTGAGAAGATTCCTTGATGATTCATCATTTGCCATAAATTCAAGAATGTAATCATTACATAATCACATGCCTTTGTTTTTGGGAATCTTCTCCAATCCTTATGCAATGATGAATTTGGATGTATGGCATGTTTTCAGATGCATTAGAGGTCGTGTAGCATCACTTAGTGAAGCAAAATGCACAAAATTGCAAAGTTTCAAATTGTACATGACCTATAATTTCACTTCATTAGGCCAACTTTGGAGAAGGTTGAACACAATTTGGAAAGCCCTAAACATCTACTTCAAATCATTAGTTTATGGTTTCTTCAGAATCATTTGGGAAATTTGTGAAAAATGAGCCCAAAGTTGGATGAAAACTAGGTTAAAAACACTTAGAAAAATTTCTAAGTTTTTATAACCTAAAGCTTCAAAATTTCAAAACTCTTAAATGGTTGATCTTTTGAAAAAAGTTCCTATGTAAGATGTTGTTTTATTTTGCAAGATCTACATCTTTCATGTTGGAAGTTTTTTGAGTTGTGTAGGTGAAATTTTGAGTTCCCACAATGCCCTCAAAAACCCTAATTACCGACTTTTTGCTCCTTGATGAATCTCTTTGAATTTCTTTGGTCAAATGACTTTAATATCCATATATTGATGATATTGATCCTTGAAAGTCATGGTTTGACCAAAAATCTTAAAAGTCAAAGGTGATCCCATACAGTTGACTTTTTCCAGATAAAGTGAGATTTTGGACTTTTGTGTAGAATCAAGATCTTCTCCTCAAATGAGTGATGTAAATGGGTTATATTGAGGTAGTAGAGGTTCTTGAATCATGTCTTGAGTTTTGGATCCATGCCCTGATTAAAAGTCAACTATCCTGGTGAATTAGGTCAAAAACCCTAATTGTCGACCAGATGAAAATGATGATTGTAGACTTTGAATTGAGGTGTGATGTCCAATGGTTCTTTTCATATGAGCTATTTGAAGATGATTGATGTCTTTGAATGATCCCCTAGGGTTTTTTAGGGTTTCCCAAAGGTAATCCCTGATTTTAGTCCTTGATAGGCTCAAAAACCCTAGTCTGGTGACCTGAGTAAACCTGTACTCAGATGACTGGGTGTCTAATCAATCATAGGTGAATATAAAAATGGAGCTTTTGAGTCCTATGATTGTGTTAGATACTAATCCTTCTATTGATTGATCCTTTGCCTGAGTTTTCTTGTCTTTGAACATCCTTGATTGAATGCTAGATGAAGAAATGACTACTCTGGCTACTTATTTTGACCTGATGAAAATCTTGAAGATATGTCATCTCAGGGGGGTCAAAAATTAGGGTATGACACTAAGTTGCCCTTTCAGGTTTTCAACTTAGCGAGCTTTTCTTCAAGCGAAATACTTTTTGACTATGTCCGCATTCACAAGGTGTGGGAAATCCTCGCCATCCATGGTGGTAAGCAACATGGCACCGCCGGAGAATACTTTCTTGATTACAAATGGTCCCTCATAAGTGGGATTCCACTTGCCCCTGGGGTCACCTTGTGGTAAGATGATGCGTTTGACAATCAAGCCACCGGTTTGGTATGCCTGACTTTTGACTTTCTTGTTGAAGGCTTTGATCATACGCTTTTGGTACAACTGACCATGACAAATAGTTGCGAGCCTCTTCTCATCAATCAAGTTTATCTGGTCCAACCGGTTCTGAATCCAATCGTCTTTGTCTAGATCGGCTTCTTTCATAATCCTTAGGGAAGGGATCTGAATTTCAATTGGAAGAACTGCCTCCATACCATAGACTAAGGAGAATGGAGTTGCCCCTGTTGAAGTACGCGCAAATGTGCGATAACCATGAAGAGCAAAAGGTAACATCTCATGCCAGTCTTTGTAGGTTACTGTCATCTTTTGTATGATTTTCTTGATGTTTTTATTGGCAGCTTCCACTGCGCCATTCATCTTTGGTCGATATGGAGAGGAATTATGATGCTTGATCTTGAACTGTGTGCAAAGTTCAGTAATCATTTTGTTGTTTAAATTTGTACCATTGTCTGTGATGATCCTTTCAGGGATGCCATACCGACAAATGAGATTGTGCTTGATAAAGCGGGCCACAACATTCTTGGTGACAGAAGCAAATGAAGCTGCTTCTACCCATTTTGTGAAGTAGTAAATAGCGACCAGGATAAAACGATGTCCGTTGGAGGCAGTAGGCTTGATTTCTCCAATCATATCAATACCCCACATTGCAAAAGGCCAAGGAGCCGTCAGGACGTTTAACGGGACTGGAGGTACATGTACTTTGTCGGCATATATCTGGCATTTGTGACAGGTTCTGGAGTGATGATGGCAGTCTGTCTCCATAGTAGACCAGTAATAACCTGCTCTTATGATTTTTTTAGCCATTGTATGTCCACTTGAATGAGTACCAAAGGCACCATCGTGTATGTCTTCCATAATCTGTTCTGCTTCCTTCTTGTTTACACAACGAAGTAAAGTCGAGTCATGGTTGCGTTGGTATAGGGTTCCATTACTTAGAAAGAATTTGGCAGCAAAACTCCTTAGAAACTTTCTGTCGTTAATGGATGCCTCTTCAGGGTACTCCTGAGCTTCGAGATATCTTTTTTACTTCATGGAACCATGGTTTTTCTTCCGTTCCTTCGGCATCGACCTCATTGCAATAGGCTGGTTCGTCTTGTCTGTAAATGGTGATCATCGGCGCCTCATTGTCCCACCTGACTTTGAACATGGATGACATGGTAGCTAAGGCATCAGCTAGTTGATTTTCTTCGCGCGGGATGTGTTCAAAAGTGATTTCTTCGAAATAAGGAATCAGACTCAGCACATATTCTTTGTAAGGAATTAGATTCGGGTGCTTCGTGTCCCATTCCCCTTTGACTTGATAAATCACCAAGGCTGAGTCTCCGTAGACCTCCAGGAACTTGATTCTTAAATCAATTGCAGCTTTGAGACCCAGAATACATGCTTCGTACTCGGTTATATTGTTAGTGCAGTTGAAGCATAATCTGGCAGTGAATGGTTCATAACCTCCTGCAGGGGAGATAATTACAGCTCCGATGCCATTGCCAAGTGCATTAAAAGCTCCAACAAAAACCATAGTCCATCGGGATCCCGGCTCGGGTCCTTCTTCCGGTCCTGGTTGTTTGTAGTCAGTGACTAGCATAATGTCTTCATCTGGGAAGTCAAAGTTTAATGCTTGATAATCATCCACTACTTGATGAGCCAGATGATCAGCTACCACACTTCCTTTGATTGCTTTTTGTGAAGTGTATTGAATGTCATATTCTGTTAAGATCATTTGCCATCTTGCTATTCTTCCAGAGAGAGCAGGTTTTTCGAACACGTACTTGATAGGATCCATTTTGGAGATTAGGAAAGTGGTATGATTTAGCATATACTGTCTTAGTCGGCGAGCCGCCCATGCTAAGGCACAGCAAGTTTTTTCGAGTCGTGAGTATCTTGTTTCACAATCGGTAAACTTTTTGCTAAGATAGTAGATTGCATGCTCCTTTCGGCCGGACTCGTCATGCTGCCCCAGTACACACCCCATTGAATCTTCTAACACAGTTAGGTACATTATCAGAGGTCTTCCTTCCACTGGTGGTGTCATACCCCAAAATTTACCTCCCACACTTTTCTCACAACAAAAACAAGGTTCAAATCTCAAGGCATGGCTCATTCACATAATCCAGATAATCCACAGTCAACTGATCCAAATTGAAAGGTCAATCATAATCAAGGCATGATCCAAACTTTAACCATTGGGCAAATATCAAGTATGGGGTGCATAACCATCATTTGATCAATAATTGATCATGATTCCAATAATAGAAACTCAGAGATGAACAAATATGAAAAGGTTCAAATTAGGGTTTCTTAGGAGAAAGTCAACCCAACTTTGACTGGGCATAACTTTCACATGGAACATCAGAAATTCCCCACTCAAAGCCTATTTTGAAGGAAATTGAATTCTCTACAACTTTGTGTCTCACAAGCCAAGGCTAAAAATGCTTCATTTAAGAGATACAAAGCAAAAGATTACAGGTCATTTTCAGGCATCCTTCAAAAGTAGTTTTTTCCCAAAGAGGATATGATCAAGATAAAAGTTCCAAATGAAAAATATATTCCAAAGTGGCTTGTAGAGGACCCCTTGAGGTTTCCAAAAAGTCTTAGAAATCCCTCATAGCTTAAATATTGAGTGAGATATGATCAATCAAAGTTGGGAGATTTTGAGGGACCAAATGTGAAAAAGAAGGGTTTCAAAAGTGAAATTCTTACAAATGGGCCTACATTTTATGACCCAAACTCGGTCCACAAGCTATCCAAAACATATGCCATGAATTGTATCATTTTATTTGATTTTACATAATTTTATTTCATTTAAAATTAATTTTTAATGATTTAATTAAATGAAAAATCAAATATTTGGTAGAAAATATGTTTTGATTATTTTTTAATCAATATTAATGATCAAATATAATATAATTTCGTGCATACATGGATTGGAAAGATTTGATACAATATTGGCCAAAGTAAGAAGCTTGCCATTCAAGAAAGAAATCAAATATTCAAATATGGCAAGATTTGATTTAAAGGCTTTGGGCTTGGTCCTTTGACCTAATTTCGTCTCTTTATAAATACTGAGCACAAGGCACAAGGATTAGGGGAGAAATTCTGGACAAAAACGCAATTGCAAGAACCGAAAAATCACTCAAGAACTTGAAATTGGTTTTTGAAAATTCAGAGGTTTCAACAAGGTTTGAAGGTCTCAAAAGCTCCTCCAAGTAATTTGGAACGTGTGTGGATCCTTAATCTGCTACAACACCCCCAGAATTACCTCAATTTTGTCAAAGTAAGTCACTTCTAACTTTGGATCGATTCGCATGTTATAGACACTTTCATGATGTTTTAATCATATGTTTTGGCTTGCCTTGATGCACTGATTATTTCTGGATTAATTGTGTGGAGTTTGCGTGCCTTAATCTTGCTTTGCCATTAACGGCCGTTTTGAGTTTCTAGGGTTTCAGTTTAGGGCTTTTAATTGGGAGAGAAATTAGGATCAATTAGGGGTATGGTTAGGTTCGGATGGTCCAAACGAAGCTAAGGGAAGGGTCGCGAAACGTTTATGCTTGCACAGGTTTGATTCGCTATTTTTCAGGTAAGTTTGCTACGAATGAAATCGTAGCAAATTCGTAGTTAATTTTGCAGGGGTTTTCAGGTGGTATTGGGGACGATGATGAGGTGTCCGTGTGCCACTGGGTATTTTGAATTCGCGCGCGCGTTTTTTACACTTATGGCGTGCGTTTCGTACATAACGTAATGGGCGCGTTTCCATAACACAAGTTGTGTTTAGTTGAGTTGGTTGCCAAGCATGTATGGAAGGGTGAGGTCGCAGGTTCGAGCCTCCCCTCCAACATATTATTTTTCTGTGAGTTTCTTCATGATCCTGTGCGCTCCTTACCATAGCTCCCACCATGCACCCTCATAATCTAGCCTTTGATTCTCCACTCAACCAAATCTGACGCCCCAGATTTGGTCCCCATGCTATAAACCTCAAACCAACCACATTGAATCTAAGCCTAATTAACTAATTCCATTTAATTAATATAATTGTTTTTTATTAATTCCTTTATATAATTAATTAGGTCTAACATTTATTTTTGTAAATAAAAAAATATATGATGTTGTTATAAAAATTCTAATTTGTTGTTCGTTCCGATTAAATTAATTAATCGCTATGGTCAATAAAAATTTTAATTAAAATATTATTTAATTAATATATAATCAATTTCTATTATTTGGTTAAATGGTTGCAATTATTTTATTAATTGTGATGATTAACCGTCTCTTTCCTTCGACTTAATTTGTTATTCTTTTTAATCGAATCAATCGATTACGAGGAGTAACAATGCATTTAAAATTCTATAAAAATTATTATTAAAATATACCTTAATTCATTATTAGTGATAATCGTATCAATCGATTAAAATTGGTAGTGATGCAAATTTCAAATCTTTTAACTATGGTAATTGAATCAATCGATTATCGCGGTTAATAGTGCCAAATCAGGGTTGTACGCCCACGCCTTCAAATAATTCTAAACTCCATTCAATTAACAATACAAACAAACTGCGATAGGCTAACCAAAAAGCCTCTAAAAAAACACATATCAAATCAAATTCCAACTCTAAATGGCGTACAACCCTTCCCGAACTACGTAGACTCTGATCCTCCCTAAGGAGGTACGTAGGCACTTGGCAACAAGGCGAGTCCCCCTCTTCAAAATCTCAATCGTGTCCTAAAATTCTGTTTGCCACATTTCTCCCTAATTCCTGCCATGCAACCCTAATCTTTGAATGTTAGCCTTTAGGAAAGGGCTGAGGGTGCCTCATACCTTCCCTCAGCCTGATTATAATAACTTACCCTCAATCTCTTATCTGCGTAGGGTTCCTATTCGCCCTTCAGAATAGGTGGCGACTGTCTGAGTTTAAAATTTTAGGCAGGTTGCTACAGCTGGCGACTCTGCTGGGGACAACACTTTTAGTGAATTATTATGCTCCTAAGGCTTGAGTGGGTTTAGGTTTATGGCTCGTGGTTTATGGTTTAGGGTTTGTGGCGCATTTTAGGATTTGGCAAACTTGCCATTTTTAGGGTTTGGGGGGAGGTTCATCTTTTAATAAATATTAATGTTTTTTATTATTTATTTGTTTTTGTTTTTTGTTTATTTGTTCTGCCTTGAAATGTTTAATTATTATATTGCTGTTTTATATTATGTTAAACCCTAAGTGTGGGAGTTAATTTTGAGATCAATAGGGGAGTACGAATCTCCTACGAATCTCACTGATAACTCCACTCGGAGTGGGTTGAGTGTTCGGAAAGGTCCAAAACGAGGCTTGACTTTGTTGAGGGCTGGACTGGATACTTGGCTGATCTCTCCGAGAACCTACCCCAAAAATTCGAACCTCATGGATAAAATGAGTCGTTTTAAAATCCAAAGAGACAAAGAGTCTCGGAGGCTACGAATGACCCCATGAGACCTTCTAGAACCCCCCATAAAAGGTTGGCTCCCTAGAGCCCCCTACGTCGAACCTATGAACTTGGGTTTCTTGAAATATTGTGTTATATATGTTTGATTTGTTTTATATTTTTTTTTTTGTTGCTATGATTTTCTTTTCGTTGTTGTGTGTTTGCACGCATCATCTCTCATTTGCATTCTCATCATGTTTTATCCACAAAAAAAATAGTAAATAAAAAAATATATGTAATATAAATGTAAAAATATATTCTATTTGGTGAATGTGTAGGAAGGATGAGTACCAAGAAGACCATTGTTCACCTTTCAGTTTCCACTCCGGATATCAAGAAGCTGAAAATAATCAAGGAAAAATTACCATCAAGTGCTTTGGATAGGTTTGTAATCCGCTATGGGAATATTTTGGACTTGCTAAGGGTGAGAGTACAAGAAGAAGCAATTACTGCTTTGGTTCAATTTTATGACCCTCCGCTTAGGTGCTTCACTTTTCAAGACTTTCAGTTGGCTCCAACTTTGGAAGAGATGGATGCTACGTTGGGGTTCTCAAAAATTAAAAAAGAATTCTATACTGGTGTGGGTAAAGAAGTTGACTTTTCAGATTTGGCAAAAGCTTTGGGGTTATCTGCTACGGAATTGAAGACTAATTACAAAACTGATGGGGATGTGCATGGGATCAAAAGATCTTACTTAGAAAATCAAGCTTTAATGTATGCTCAAAAGAAACAATGGGACATTTGTGGACATTTACTAGCTCTTTTGATTTTTGGAGTTATTTTATTGCCAAAAAATGTTGATTATGTTGATCCCGCCGCTATTCATGCTTTCTCCTCCTTTAAGGTTCACGGAAAAGATCCTACTCCGACTATCCTCGCTAATATTTACTATGCTATCCATACAAAGTACGAAAAGAAGAGAGGAATGCTATTTTGTTGTATCCACTTGCTATATTCTTGGTTGACTTCGCATCTCTATAAAGCTAGTGGTCTTATCAAAGAATTGACTAGAAATGATTGGGCTCAAAAGCTAAGGGCTCTTAAAGCGGATTCTATCCTATGGTATGCAAAGAAATTAGATTCCGATAAGATCATTTACAAATGCGGAGATTTCGACAATGTACCATTAATGGGGACTCTTGGTTGTATTAATTATAACCCCGTTTTAGCATTACGTCAATTAGGACATTCTATGGATAGTGAACCTTCCAAACAACAAATAGAAGAATTGATCTTGCACGATAATGGGAAAGGTGAACCAAGAACATTGAAGAAAGTAATTCAAGCTTGGAGTCAGGTCCAAAGAAAATATTTTGGGCCAAAGAATGCAATTGCAAAAGCACCTTACACCGCATGGGTTCAAGAAAGAGTTGGGAAGATTTTGCTTCCTTTTGTTGTGGATCCCGCATACAAGCCTGATTCTCCTGATCTTGTTCCTCTATCCATCGAAGAGATAGAAGGGATCAAGGCTGCCCTAGAGGCGTCCCGAAAAGAAAAAGAGAAGTTAGAACTTGATTTGCATCAACTTACCAACGAAAGGAGCCAACTACGCTTCGACCTTAAGGATAAGAACCAAGAACTTCAAGCAATGAAGGAAGAGAATGATAGACAAAGGAGTAAAAGGAAGCGTGCAAATGAAGGGTATTTAAGTGCTAATTTTAATTTAGAGGCTCATGGTGAGAGGTTGGAGCAAGCTAATGCGGAAATTGCAAGGTGGAGAAGACGTTATGAGAAGGCTTCCCATGACAAAGCGGAATCCGAGAAAAATCTAGAAGCTGTAGTCTTTGAATTAACTGATAGAACTAAGGATCAAGAAGAGGAAATAAGGAACCTCAAATATGATCTTCAAGAAGCTCGCAATGCTGGACAACAAGAGCACGTAAGAAGACTAACCACGGAAGAAGAACTTTTACAGCGCACTGGTGAGTACGAAAGAGCATTTCAAGCTATGGTATCACTTCGGGAAGTGTTCATGAGAGAAAAAGAGATACACGAGGCAGCCTTGAACGAAAGAGACTATTGGAAAAGACAATACACAATCGTTTCTACAGCGTACGAGCATGTGAGCATGGTTCCTAAGATGCTTGAAGACTATGAGAAATGTCGCGATGATTATGATAAGCTAGTCTTCTTGTGTAATGATCTAATCCTGGATATTCCGAAAAGTTTGGAAAGAGCAGAATCCTCTCCAATCATCCTTCCTAAAGTCGTCAAAGAGTTTATGGAGCTTTGTAGGAGCATGGTGGACAAGTTCAAAGAAGACATCCAAAGGCGTTCTTAGCTTTATGATATTTCCTTGTTACTTTTATTTTCAAGTACTTTTAATGCAATTTATTTTGAGTATTTTTAATTTCAGTTTCCTTTCCCTTTTGTAAACCAACAGTGAAGTGGTATTTCCTTTCAATTAATAAAGTGTGGTTATTTTCGCATTTACTTATTGTTCCTATAATATTCACCGAATAAATATATGCAAAAAAAAAAAAAGAAAAAAAGAAAAAAGAAGAAAAAGAATAAAAAAAGGAATGTATATTTACTATAATAATGTGGATAAGACATGAACATAGCATAAGCATAACATTCATATCATGCATGTCATACTTAATTACCAAGCATTAAAGAAAAACTATCTTCATCTCCAGTCACACCATTGCAACTCAACCGCTAATTCAGACAAGATCTCAAAAGAAAAGGGCAATGGAACAATTGGAACAGAACCAGGCCGCCCTTCGTGAGGAAATGACCCAACTAAAGGGTACTGTTGAAGACCTCCAGGGAGGAATGGCCCAAGTGCTGAGCTTCATGAAAGACCTCAAAGATAAGCAAGACAAAGCTAAGGAAGTTCATGATCAGTATGAAGAGATACCTAAGGATGGCAACCCATTGTTAGGATATGTTAAGGGTCATGACCCTCACAAGGCAAAAGCTCACTCCTCAAAAAGGGTTATTACAACTCATGAAGAGGGGGAGGCCTCTCAAGAAGGATTTATCCCTACTACTCAGAAAGAAGGGACGTCTCGCACAGTTCGCATTCCAATCAACAATCCGCTTAGGGATGAGGACTACTTGGATCTACAGTATGGGGACACTAATGACACAGATCAAGTCCCTCAACCAAAGATGACCTCTGCTGATTCTGGGGAGAATTCCAAGGAGAGTGAACAGATCAAGGCGCTGGAAGAAAGGATGAAAGCAATGGAAGGATATGATGTCTTTGATGTGGATACCTATGAAATGAGCTTGGTGCCGGATTTGACTATTCCTCATAAATTCAAGATACCCGACTTTGAAAAGTACAAGGGACTCTCTTGTCCGAAGAGTCACTTGCGCATGTATGTACGAAAAATGGCTGCTTATGCTCATGATCAAAAGTTGATGATGCATTTTTTCCAAGATAGCTTGAGTGGAGCATCGGTTGACTGGTATATGCAATTAGAGAAGTCTCACATCCGAAGCTGGACCGACCTTGCTAATACATTCCTAAAACAATATAAATACAATTTGGACATGGCACCCGATCGGATGCAACTCCAAAATTTGTCACAAAAGAAAGAGGAATCGTTCAAGGAGTATGCACAGAGATGGAGGGAAATGGCCTCCCGAGTCCAACCTCCCCTGTTGGAAAAAGAACTCGTAAAAATGTTTATGGCTACATTACAAGGGCCATACTACGATAAAATGGTAGGGAGTGTGTCCTCAGGTTTTTCAGATTTAGTGGTTATTGGTGAAAGAATAGAGGACGGAATTAAGAGCGGGAAAATACAAGGAGCATCATCTAACTCCTATCAGGCAAAGAGGCCTACCCCCAACTTCACAAAGAAGAAGGAAGGAGAGACTAATGCTGTAGGGCATCAGGAGAACAGACCCCCCATATCATATCCACCACAACAAAACCGGTTTCCCGGAGGACAAAGGAGATTCGATCCGCTACCTACTTCCAAGAAAGAAATTCTGAAATATTTAATAAATGAATCCTTGGTAGAAGTTAGGCCACTGCCACCTCTTCCTCCAGGCAAGGTTACACCCAACTACAAGCCGAATGAAAGGTGTGAATTTCACGCCAATTCTCCTGGACATACCCTGGGGAAATGTTGGGCCTTTAGACACATAGTCCAAGATCTGATTGAGTCAGGGGCAATCGCCTTTGACAAACCCAATGTGAAAACAAATCCGATGCCACACCATGAAGGCGTAGTCAATGCAATAGAAATTGTCAATGAGCAAGAGTTGGTTCAACAACGGAACTCCCCCATAGATGCCCTTAAGAGGTATCTTCTTATAAAGGGGTTTGTCCTAGAACACAACGAAGCTTTCAAAGACACTTTGCAGAGACTCACGGATCAAGGATTGATCCAATTGGAGGAACACCCTGAAGAGGAATATGTGGCGATGGTGGAAAGAAACGAGCCTTTAATGATACCTGCACAAGGGCAAGGAAACCATTGATTATCCCATGCTCTAGACCACCAGTGATGATACCTACGCAAGAGCATACCAAGATCATCCCAATCAGAGGACCATATCCTTTGGACAAGATGAAAGCAGTACCATGGGAATATGAAACCGATACTAATACTGCAGTATCAAGCATCGTTGGACCTGGGGGCATGACCCGTAGTGGGCGCATATTCAAAACTACGCAGGCACCACAAACATCTAGTGAAAACTTGACACAATCTGGAGGACAAGCGGTTGTAAGACCAAGTGACGAGGCTGAACCTAAGGATAAAGAAACTTCTAATAAGGATGCTGAGGAGTTTCTTGCTCTGATTAAGAAGAGTGATTACAGAGTGGTGGATCAACTGCAACAGACACCATCTAAGATATCTCTCTTATCACTATTGATACATTCTGAGAAACATCGAGATGCTCTGATGAAGATCCTAAACGCTGCCCATGTAACCAAGGACATCACAGTCAATCAATTTGACGGAATGGTGGCCAATCTAACTGCAGGGGCATGCCTAGGTTTCAGTGACAATGAGCTACCCCTACAAGGAAAGTCACACAACAAAGCCTTGCATATCTCCATGCAATGTGGGAAGGCTCACCTAGCTAGAGTTTTGATCGACACAGGGTCATCTTTAAATGTGATGCCAAAAGCAACACTTGACAAGATAGCCTTAGAAGGGCTGGTGGTCAGACCAAGTCGCCTGGTGGTAAAAGCATTTGATGGATCACAGAGCCCAGTATTAGGAGAAGTGGATTTACCGGTTGTGATTGGTCCTCACACTTTCTGCATCAATTTCCAAGTGATGGAAATTGAGCCAGCTTATACCTGCCTGCTAGGGCGTCCTTGGATTCACGCAGCTGGGGCAGTCACCTCCACCCTCCATCAGAAACTAAAGTTTGTGAATGGGAACTCCATAGTGACTATCAATGGAGAAGAGGATATATTTGTCAGCAATCTAAACTCATACAGATATATTGAGGCTGGAGACGAAGCATTGGGTACCGCATTTCAAGCTCTAGAAATTGCAACTGCTATCACACTACCAGTGGAGAAGATAAGAAGGGCGGTAACCTCATGGAAAGACCTACAAGACGCAGATACTAAAGGCTGGGGCAAGCTGCCAGAAGTTCTGGAGAAGAAGGATCGCCTGGGGTTAGGATACCAACCCACCAAGGTCACAAGCATTAAGAAAGAAGAACGACCATTTCCCCCAATAATGCAAACTTTTGTGACTGGCGGTTATGAGCATGTGGCTATGGTGTCCAATCAGGACTCTCGAGAAGGGACGTCCAATTTCATTCGAGAGATCAGGCCAGGAGAACAGCTTCAGAATTGGACAAGCCTGGAGATACCGGAGATAGTTTTCATTTCGAAGTAATTTGCTTTTGTGTGTTTTATTTCCCTTTTTTAAATAAAGAAAAACAATAACGCTCATGCCTCGCCCGAAGCATAGAGCTAGTTTGTAAGGGCCCCATTTACTTTCAAGTTCGAAGTTTATTAATAAAATTGTCTTTGCATTTTGGTATTGAAAATATTGTCTTTTCTCGCATTTATACCTTTTCCATTTCTGAAAATGACAAATAAATTTCTTGCACAAACAAAGCACGTTCACATCTGCATACTAAAAGAAAACAAACATAAAACATGTGCAGATCACTTTCTGACACCACCGATAATAATACTGCTGAGACTCTATACAAACTCGAGGCTCTCGCTAATCAGGCTGAAGAAGGGGATGAGGAAGACGATGAACCTCCGGAAGAGTTGTCAAGGTTAGTGGATAAGGAATCCAAAAGCATGCTCCCTCCACAAGAGGCCATTGAAATCATAAACTTGGGAACGGATAAAGAACCCAAGAACATTAAGATTGGGGCAACGCTAGGTAAGGACGTAAAAGCAACGCTAATCAAGCTCCTCCACGAGTACGCAGAAATTTTTGCTTGGTCATACCGTGACATGCCGGGGTTGGATACAGACATCGTGGTACACAGGTTACCTCTCAAAGAAGGATGTGCGCCGGTCAGGCAAAAGCGCAGAAGGGTTCGACCAGATATGGATAGTAAGATTAGGGAAGAGGTGCTCAAACAATTCGATGCAGGGTTTCTTGCTGTAGTTGACTACCCACCATGGATTGCAAACATAGTGCCAGTTCCTAAGAAAGACGGGAAGGTGCGCATGTGTGTAGACTACAGGGATCTAAATAAAGCAAGTCCAAAAGATGATTTCCCACTTCCACACATAGATATCTTGGTAGATAATACAGCACAAGCTTCAGTGTTCTCTTTTATGGATGGTTTCTCCGGGTATAATCAGATTAAGATGGCTCCCGAGGATATGGAAAAGACTACCTTCATGACCTCTTGGGGCACTTTTTGCTACAAAGTAATGCCATTCGGGTTGAGAAATGCAGGGGCAACATATCAAAGAGCCATGGTCACATTATTCCATGATATGATCCATAAAGAGGTCGAAGTATATGTAGATGATATGATTGCCAAGTCTCGCACTGAAGAGGAGCATATTACAAATCTACATAAGTTGTTCGAGCGCTTAAAGAAGTACAAGCTAAGGTTAAATCCGAACAAGTGTACGTTTGGTGTAAGGTCGGGAAAGTTGTTGGGATTCATTGTAAGCCAACGAGGCATAGAGGTTGATCCTGACAAAGTAAAAGCCATACAAGCAATGCCCGTCCCGAAGACAGAAAAAGAGGTACGAGGTTTCCTGGGTCGATTGAATTACATCTCAAGGTTCATTTCACATCTAACAGCTACATGCGAGCCTATATTCAAACTACTCAAGAAGGATCAACCTATCAAGTGGAATGATGATTGTCAAGTAGCCTTCGAAACCATAAAGAACTACTTGCAAGAACCACCTATACTCTTACCTCCTGCACCCGGAAGACCACTGATCATGTACCTCACAGTACTCGAAAGGTCTATGGGGTGTGTACTGGGGCAACAAGATGAAACAGGCAGGAAAGAACACGCTATCTACTACCTCAGTAAGAAATTCACGGATTGCGAATCTCGGTATTCACCATTGGAAAAGACATGTTGTGCCCTAGCATGGGCTTCCAAACGTCTAAGGCAATATATGCTGAATCATTCCACGTGGCTAATATCGAGAATGGATCCTTTAAAATACGTGTTCGAAAAACAGGCGCTCACGGGTAGAATTGCAAGGTGGCAAATGTTGTTGTCCGAATACGACATACAGTATGTGACTCAAAAAGCAATAAAAGGGAGTGTACTGGCAGAACATCTTGCTCACCAACCCCTCGAAGAATACCAGTCTATGAAGTTCGACTTCCCTGACGAAGACATCATGCTAGTAAGAGACTATGAAATACCAGGACCCGACGAGGGACCTGAACCGGGTTTGGTATGGAAACTCATGTTCGACGGTGCCTCAAATGCACTAGGACATGGCATAGGGGCAGTATTGACATCTCCCGATGACCGGCACTTACCCTTCACTGCAAGACTATGTTTCGACTGCACCAACAACATTGCAGAATACGAAGCATGCATATTGGGGTTAGAAGCTGCAATCGACCTAAGGATCAAACTCCTCGATGTATACGGAGACTCAGCATTGGTAATCCATCAAGTCAACAAAGAATGGGACACTCGAGATGCAAAACTAATCCCATACCGAGACCTTATACTGGAGTTGACGGCTGAATTTGATACTATCACTTTTACTCATATCCCGAGGGAAGAAAATCAAATAGCCGACGCGCTAGCAACGCTCTCCTCTATGTTCAAGGTGACCTGGCCGAACCATGAACCACGGATAACTGTTAGACACTTCGACGAACCTGCCTATTGTCTCACGATTGAGGAGCAGTCTGACAATGAACCATGGTACCACGACATTAAAAAGTACTTGGAAAAACAAGAATACCCGGAGAATGCCTCGACAATTGATAAAAAGACATTGAGGAGACTTGCATCCAAGTTCTTCTTAAGTGGAAGCATCCTGTACAAAAGGAACTATGATTCAGTGTTGTTGAGGTGTGTAGATAAGAACGAGGCCAAGGAGATTATCAGGGAGGTACATGAAGGAACTTTCGGAACTCATGCAAACGGACATTCAATGGCTAGAAAAATACTGCGAGCAGGGTATTACTGGTTAACAATGGAGGCCGACTGTTTCCAATATGCAAGGACCTGTCACAAGTGCCAAATCTACGCTGACAAGGTGCACGTGCCACCAAACCCGTTGAACGTTCTGAGTTCACCATGGCCATTTGCAATGTGGGGAATCGACATGATAGGGATGATAGAACCTAAGGCTTCGAATGGACACCGATTTATATTAGTTGCCATAGACTACTTCACCAAATGGGTCGAAGCTGCCTCTTACACCAACGTAACAAGACAAGTAGTCACTCGGTTCATCAAGCATAATATCATATGTCGGTATGGGGTTCCAAGCAGGATTATCACCGATAATGGGTCGAACCTGAAAAATAACATGATGAGGGAGCTGTGTGAGGAGTTCAAGATTGAACACCACAATTCTTCACCATACAGGCCTAAAATGAACGGCGCTGTCGAAGCTGCAAACAAAAATATCAAAAAGATAATACAAAAGATGGTGAAAACATACAAGGATTGGCACGAGATGCTTCCCTTCGCCCTACACGGTTACAGAACCTCGGTGCGTACATCTACAGGGGCAACCCCCTTCTCCCTAGTCTACGGTATGGAAGCCGTCCTCCCAATCGAAGTGGAGATCCCGTCACTAAGAGTCATAACTGACACAAAGTTAGAAGAATCAGAATGGGTAAAAACTCATTTTGATCAGCTCAATCTCATTGAAGAAAAGCGACTGACAGCTTTGTGTCATGGACAACTCTATCAGAAGAGGATGAAAAAAGCGTTTGACAAGAAAGTCCGACCTCGAACCTACAAAGAAGGTGATATTGTCCTCAAGAAGATACTGTTACCTCGACTCGATGCCCGTGGCAAATGGACACCTAACTACGAAGGGCCATACATTGTAAAAACAGTGTTCTCGGGAGGGGCATTAGTCCTCACTACAATGGATGGGGATGAGCTACCGCACCCAATCAACTCAGACGCGGTCAGAAAGTACTATGCCTAGCAAAAGCAGGATTACCGGACATAAGCCGAAGGCAAACTACGAAGGATAGGGTATCGTGCAATCATCTACTTAGGAAGTCGAAGGATTATTGGGGCCCTCGATAACAAAAAAGAGCAACGGCAGTATTAATATCATTTCTATTTGTCATTTTCTTTCTTCGCATTTCTGTACACTCACCAATTCAAGGCAATATCAATAAAATTTCCTTTTTTGCATACTATGCTTCATTTCTAATTTCAGTACCATTTGCAAAAGATAATTAAGTTTTATAAACTTTAACATGGATTTAACATGAAAAACTTGTAAACTTGCAACACAAGAGCTAAAAGACAAAATCTCCGAAAGGCTACACACGCCTTGCACTGGTGTTACCCCAGGTTGATCCTTTCACAAAAAAAAAGAGGTCGGCCAGTCATCCGAATACGAACTGAGCCAGAGTTCACAAACAATTCAAAAAAAAGAGGTTAAACAAAGGCAATGGGTGATAAGGAGATGAGTGGTAAAGAGATAAGGTGTCAGGGTTATCATACATACATCATTGCACACATTCGTCAGTATACATACAACATATACATGTGTAAGCATTCACACATACGCATTATACAATCGACAGGGGCACGTGCATAACGCATAAGCATGATGCATGCGCATTTACAAAACAAAATTCTATATAGGTAAATTTCGCGATAACATTCGTGAATAACCCTATTGGTGGTACAGGTAAATTCTGCGAGAGCATTCGTAGATAACCCTGATAATATAGGTAAATTTCGCGATAACATTCGTGAATAACCCTATTGGTGGTACAGGTAAATTCTGCGAGAGCATTCGTAGATAACCCTGATAATATAGGTAAATTTCGCGATAACATTCGTGAATAACCCTATTGGTGGTACAGGTAAATTCTGCGATAGCATTCGTAGATAACCCTGATAATATAGGTAAATTTTGCGATAACATTCGTGAATAACCCTATTGGTGGTACAGGTAAATTCTGCGATAGCATTCGTAGATAACCCTGATAATATAGGTAAATTTCGCGATAACATTCGTGAATAACCCTATTGGTGGTACAAGTAAATTCTGCGAGAGCATTCGTAGATAATGTTGCACCCCAAAATTTGCCCATCTAATTTTATTTCTTATTGGCTTAAGCATCACATTCATCTGCATATATCAACTAGGTCATTTAACAAATCATGCATCAGTAATCAATAGAATTGGCATGGGATCAAGGTCACACATAAAATTGGAGCTTCACATGGTTTGGAGTTCATACCTCACGCAAGTTTGTTTCTATTGAGATTTTCTATTGATTATGGATTAAGGTTCGTGTCTTAAATATAAATAAACTCCTTTGGTTCATGATTCATTGCTCGAGGTATAAATGATCCCTTTGGCTCTAATACGAAGGCTTGAGGCATCATGGTATAAAGGATTACCCATTGAATTCAGAATACAAGATCAAGAGTTTTGACTTTGCTTTTGGAGCTATATTATGTCATCCATTCACATTTGCAAAGTTTGAAGGATATTTAGAAATTCAACTTGAAAGAAAAGTAAATACATTGAAGGGAATTCATCTCAAATACAAAATCATTGAATCACATGGAGATGTCGCCTAAAATTCAAGAGATTACAAACATTACATTATTCAAAATCCATCCACATCAAACAAATACAAAAAGAACCATCACAATTATGTTACATCACCATTCTTCCACAAGTCAATATTCCTATCCTAAACTTATTTCTCTTCATTTCTTCAACCTTCATTCTTCAAGCCACGGCTGTTCCGAATAGCCCCCTAGCAATGCTGCCACAATCCACGGCTTCATCATGCTCCAAAAATAAAAAAAGCTCCTTGCCTGCACATATACGAAACCAGTCACCAAGCTGCACCATTTAAACAACAAAACCAACTCAGCATTCATCACCATACTCTGCATAATCCCATTAAACCAACATCAGAAATCAGTTCACACCGAATGTCCATACGGCATTCAATAAAAAAAGGACAGAGTCGCAGCCTATCCAAATAAGAAAATCAGCAACAATATCACACACATAACTTAGCTCATGATGATTCAGACATCCTGCTGCCACATAAGTAATCCATGTATATCAAAACCATAACAAAAAGCCCTGCATTCATACATACAAACAGCAGCAGCCTTTAACCAATTTAACCTAGCAGTTCTAACCTATAGCAGAACAACCACCATCTCATAACAAGCTTAACTTCTCATAACAGATCCCAACAGATTATAACAGAATTCTAACTACCCCTAACCGATTTGTAACTACCTAACAGATTCGAAAACAGAAATATAACAAAAAATCAGGGAATTGAACTAACCTTCAGCTTCTATAAAACCAGAATCATCCTCATCTTCAAGCCTCTCCACCATTTTTCATAATCGACCTTCACTTCATCTCTCTATTCATCATTCACCCTTCACTCTCATCTTCTTCCACTCCCATCTTCACTTCTCACCATTATCATCTCTGAACTCCACCATTTTCATCACCTTCTCGATCCCTTCACTCCTCCATCTCAGTTCACACTTCAGCTCCTCTGCAAATCCATCATCACTATTGATCATCTCATCACACCTTCTCTCGATCCTTTCTCATTTCATCATCATCTTCAGTCGTCAACTCGTGCTTCTCCACCATCCCCATCAATCTGCAGTTCGGTCTTTCATCATCATCACAACAACAACAATCGCATAGAAATTCAAGAAGAAGAAATTCAGAGAAGATGATAGAAGAAGAAGGTTCATGAACAAAAACAAGGTTAAGAATGGACTCGGAATTTACCTGAAGAACTCCATCATCATTCCTCTGCCGCTCCGCATATCATCACTTTCACAACTTCGTTCTGAAGCCTTCGATCATCCATGATATCACCACAATCTCCGCGAATTCGCGATTGCTACGTCGTCAATCTCCTTTGACGATCTTCAGTGGCATCGTCATCATTGAGTCATTCTTCAACCTTATCGACAATAACGAAGACGCGACACCATCAACAACACAAAGAAGGAGAAATCACAAGAGACGAGGGGAGAAAGAGGTCATCGGCGTTCGCGAGGTGTTTCGATCGAAGAAGGAAGAGCATTACCGCCGCCATTGCACGTCTGTGATTTCACGAGGGAGAGAGGTGAGTTTCTTCAGAAGCTAATGCGTCACATTCAACAAAACCTAATCCCTTTCTATATTATTTTATTTTATTAATTAATATTAAGGAGCATTTAATTGATTTAATTGAGACCTTTAATCTGGCATTAAGTGATAATTGAATCAAGATCTGAATAAAAATTTGAATCAATTTTGGTTGAAAATTTGATGGATCTTTGGGCCATTCTATGAAATCCTGCGCTCACACCCCCACTGGCCCGATCACACCATTTTCTGGCTGAAGCAAAAAACCTTGAACAAAAATAACTTTGGGCCTTTGCTGCTAGGCCCTGCGCCAGTTTACTGAATTACACCACTATGATTCAACTTACACCCCCTGAGGCCACCTATGTTATTTGATTAAATTCATGATTTAATTAGATTTTACCATTTTCTCTTGATAATAAAATCATCATTTTTCTACTATCAATTTTAGGCTTTAATACATAACTTTTGTCATATAAAAATAATCAATAAAAATATTAGTTTAGGCTTTTATTGTAATTCTTTTGCATAATTCTTTTTGCTTGATTATAATTTTTGCTTTTGTCATATAAAGAACCATAGAAAATAAATAGTATCTTTTAATTCAATTTTGCACTATATTTTGAATCACTTGTGTTCATACTCGGCTATATCTTCAAGTCACTATTTTCATTTTTATACTAATGTTTATATCATTGTTTACTTGTATTTTTACTTGTATTCTCGATCTCCGCTTGTGCTTGTAATTTCGTTCATTTAATCCTAACATTTAGGTATAATCATAACATTAGGCTAGTTGATCATTTTAGGCTAGTTCTCTTCTCCTTTTTCTTTTCAACTTTTTTAAAACATTAATAAAGGACGACGCGAATCATGCTAATGCCTTTTTTTAGTGTGAAAGAAATGATTGGGGTGTAGGCCCCGATGTATGTTCTTTCCCACTTAGCGGAAGAGAAATGATTGAGGCGTAGGCCTCGGTGTATTTCTTAACCGTTATTTAGAGAGACGATTGTGGCGTAGGCCTCGATGTGCATTCTCTAATTATTCAAAAACTGTATTTCATTTAGAGAAACGATTGTGGCGTAGGCCTCGATGTGCATTCTCTAAATATTCAAAAAAACTCCTTTTTTATGGCATGATTCAAGTCACAAATTAATTTCCCTTAAAAGACACCTAACCAAAAACATTTTAAAATATCTAATAAAGGCTCAGACCTAAACAAAGTAAGGAAGTGATGCGAAGCCTTGTAGTGGGTTTTGTCCATCATGGAATTACACCTAAAAAATACAAACCAATTTCCTCTCATCTTTCTCTTGCCTCCGAGGCATTCTTTCTCTTGCCTTCAGGGCATTCTTTCTCTTAATCGGACACGTTATTTCCGCTCCATTCCCAGCTTAAGACTCCAGAGGTCGAGCAGCGGAGTGCGAATGTAACTTCGTCCACTAAAAAACACAAAAACAAACAAAAACTAAAGAGCCGAACTACGGCGCTCTGATTCCTGAAAAGGATACGTAGGCATTAGGTCGCGGGGCCTAAGCGAGCACAACTATTTATAAACCTTATTTTCCCCGTGTTTCTTTTCTTTCATTTGCATGCATTCCCTTAGTGATTAAGCTTTAGATTTATACACCCTTAGAATAGAACAAACATAGGTGGATACCATCGAGTACGATGGGCGTGAGGGGTGCTAGTACCTTCCCCTTGCGTAACCGACTCCCGTACCCTATCTCTGGTCGCAAGACCTTTTCTTATCCTTTCTTTATTCCAGGTTTTCTGATATTCCTTTCCCTTATGGGATAAATATATTGGTGGCGACTCTGTTCATTTTCGCGAGCGTGCGACAGCTGGCGACTCTGCTGGGGAACTAGCTTAGTCATTCCTAGCTTGTGTTTGCTTTCTTTTCTTTGGGTGTTCATTTATTGATTTATTGCTTTATTGCTTTACTGCTTTATTGCTTTATTTCTTTATGCCTTGCATATCATGACTATTTATTGCTCGCATATCATGTTTATTTTCTCGCATTCTGGACTATATTATGGGTCCCCGTGGGGGCCACATATTTTCTCTGTTTGCAGGTTGGGTGGGTTATTTCTATGAGGTAAAAGGCCCAATACCCAGGCCAGAGTTGACACATAGGATACCTAGGATAGAGTGGATAGTCATGACGCCGATGAGATGTCAGGTCTTGTCTAGTGCGATCATGAGACCCACGCCCAGTCGAGGTTCAAATGGGGTATCATCGTTGGCATGTAGATGCAACAATGGTGGTATCTCAGGAGAACTGATAACGCTGGTTGCCATATTGACCTACCCTGACCTAGACTACACCCGTGAGTGGGGGGGAATCATATTCTTAACAGGTACAGGTACATGTTCTGTTGGTGACTATTGATCCTCCTGGTACTCAAAAGAATGTCGAACCTTTGATCCTGGAACATTTGACTTATACAGAAGCTCTACATCAGTTATATATCAGAATCAACGTCGAACCTCTGAATCTGGAGGTTTGACCTTATGTGACTTATGCAAAGGTTATCTATCAGAATCAACGTCGAACCTCTGAATCTGGAGGATTCGACCATCTTTAACTTATGCACAAGCTGTTTATCCAGAAAGCAACGTCGAACCTCTGAATCTGGAGGATTCGACCATATCTTCTTGACCATGAGAAGTTGTTATCCAAGAGGCCTTGATCCTTGATCCTGATTTATGTTGCATTTGCATCATTATTAACATTTTGCATTCATGCATGTGCATCCATGGTTACCAATACCCTTACCACTCTTCCTCTCCATCAGATCAGTCAAGACGATTCCTCAACACCGTTATCTGACATGACAACAGACAAAGAATCATGGGGAATTACAAACAAGATCAAGCTGCTATCAGAAAACTCCATGCCTCCTAAAGGGGCACCTTCCACCAAAGGATCCTAAAGACTTTATGTTTGTCAGAGAACATTTCATTTGCATCAAAATAAGGCCAAGCCTGCCATTGTCTAGATTACTTCAAAGTACTTTCAATTGTATTACTTTTGTTGTTATCAAGTACTTCTCATTGTAAGAAACTCATTCTGTTTGAATAAATAAAAATAATGTAACATACATGTTTTTCTCAAATCATTTCATCTTTGTCATTATGTTCATTGATACTTCACTCATTTGTCTTAAGCAACTAAAAAGGAGAATGATGAAAAATCAAAAACACATGAGCTACTAATTGTATGATTTTGGAACAAAGATCCTGCTGACGATGTACAGGCATTGCTTTAATTCCTAAACACCGGAGTTATAAGGGAGTGAAACCTTCGTCAACCCCTTTGAGCCTAAGGAGTAGTAGTTTCTTTTCAAAAAATGCAAAACCCTCAATCTTTACCAGGGGCAGGGTAGTCTTCAGTTAGTGCGACCGAGCGTTCAAATTTCAGGTATTCCATCAGAGGATCAATCATATTCTATCTCTCACAACAAAGAAGAAGAGCACAATCCACAATGGATGTCTCTCATTCATTGAGAAAAAGGCAGTCACAACTTTTTCAACAAGTCAATCATCAAAGTCATACAACTTGTTCCCAAACGAGACAAAAAGAAAAAAAAGAAAGTTATGAATCATGATCAAAAGAAAAAAGAAAGAAGCAATAGCCCGCTAAGTCAAAAAAAACAACAACAAAGCTTTGAAGCAAATGACTTAGGCAAAAATTAGGGCATATCCCGCTGGACAACGAACACCAATATCAAAAGAAACTTTCTGTCCAGGCAAAAGTTAGGGAAAGCAAAAGGCAAAGCACAAGAAAGAAATCCTCCAAGGGACAAGTTGTTGTGACCATCAACAAAAGCATCAAAGGGTGGCTGCCACCTCCATCAAAGCCATAAAGGATCCTCATTCATTACAACCCTTCCTGAAAGGTGAACACTCGTGTCAAGCTAACTGAACGTAGGACTGGAGAACATCACGAAGAGGGGTGGGTTAAGTAGAATTTGAGCCTTTATCCTCTGTTTCTTAAACCGTGAACCCGGCCACGTTACAACCCTCAAAAGTCCTAATTGAAGCAGGGTTCGTTCCGAAAGCATACAAACTGTGAGATCATGTCAAACTGACTCCTTATGTTGCTGTGTCATTTGTGTTAGTATCAATACAACATTTTGACAAATAAAAATTCTCCTTTGAGATTAACATGTGCATTGCATTCTCATTATCTTTTCAAAACAGAATTGTCTCTAATCTGAAAGCAAGTACTTGATACCAAGGAAAGTTCAACATTGAAATCCCATCGAGTAATCTTACAAAGGTAAAGGTTGGTCATTCACTAAGCAAATATGTGAAGAATCCATTTGGTGGAAGAGTTCCTTTCAATATGGGGCATTCATCCATGATCTACACTGGGGCAGACCATTTCAAATCTCCATGATTCAAGCTCTATCAAAGTTCTTTCTCAAGAGACCATACAAGTTGGGGCAAGCTAGTGACAATTCATTTCTTCATCTTTAATCAAATGTTAGATATCGAGACAAGTGTCGAGGAGTCGAGCCAAACACCTCGCCTCCACAAGTTCTATCCTTCAGGCAATGACCTTTCCACAAAGGCATTCCCCTTCCATCCCCTGTATCATAGAAGCAATCATTCCATCCATAATCATACATACATCATACATATCATTGCATTCTCATTAGCATATCTCCCTCAATAATCCAATCATCAATAAAGCAGGGGCATCCACCCTATCCTGAATCAAGCAGAGTTTCAGAGCTCCACCTAATCTATTCCCACACAAAGCATAAACCCTGAACAATCAATCGGTACACTGCATATAGAACTCATTGCATTGCATCTCCAAAAGTGCATAAAAAAAATCAAACATTGCATATGAAGCATAAGCCAAGTTACTCATCAGATGAGGTCCCTACAAAGCATTCAATTGATATTCCACTGGATCACTCAGAGTTACCATTGGGGTGTCATCTTCCAAAGTCAACCATGTTCATCTTTCCTCAACCCAGAGTTGATGTTTTGTGTTCAACCCAGAGTTGATTTTCCTTTCATCGTTTAACCCCGAGTTAATTTTCTTTTTCCCATTCAACCCAGAGTTAATGGTTATCTCTAACTGTTCGTCTTTCCACTTTCGATTCATAGTCCAATCACCTCCTCTCAACCCAGAGTTGATCTTCTTTCTTTCTTTCTCAACCCAGAGTTGACTTCCTTTTCTTCTTCAACCCAGAGTTGATTCCCTTGCTCAACCCAGAGTTGATGCCTATATCTCATCACATTAACATTGATCTCCTTTTCCATCCTCAATCCAGAATTGATGTTTACCTCTTATTCAACCCAGAGTTGACTTCCTTCCATTCCTCAACCCAGAGTTGACCTGCTCTTCTTCTTCAACCCAGAGTTGATGTTCATTCCATTCCTAACCCAGAGTTAATTTGTTCAACCCAGAGTTGGCCTTCCTCAATAAAATGGCACCAATTATTTCCTCCAGTGGATTCCTATCTCTCATCAGGCAAATTTTCAGGTTCACTTGGTATTTAATCTTCTTCCACCTTGAATGCTCGAAAGGCTGAGCGTCAATCTCACCTTCAGGTTTAAGATGATTAAATAGGGGCAGCTGTTGCACCCCAAAATTTGCCCATCTAATTTTATTTCTTATTGGCTTAAGCATCACATTCATCTGCATATATCAACTAGGTCATTTAACAAATCATGCATCAGTAATCAATAGAATTGGCATGGGATCAAGGTCACACATAAAATTGGAGCTTCACATGGTTTGGAGTTCATACCTCACGCAAGTTTGTTTCTATTGAGATTTTCTATTGATTATGGATTAAGGTTCGTGTCTTAAATATAAATAAACTCCTTTGGTTCATGATTCATTGCTCGAGGTATAAATGATCCCTTTGGCTCTAATACGAAGGCTTGAGGCATCATGGTATAAAGGATTACCCATTGAATTCAGAATACAAGATCAAGAGTTTTGACTTTGCTTTTGGAGCTATATTATGTCATCCATTCACATTTGCAAAGTTTGAAGGATATTTAGAAATTCAACTTGAAAGAAAAGTAAATACATTGAAGGGAATTCATCTCAAATACAAAATCATTGAATCACATGGAGATGTCGCCTAAAATTCAAGAGATTACAAACATTACATTATTCAAAATCCATCCACATCAAACAAATACAAAAAGAACCATCACAATTATGTTACATCACCATTCTTCCACAAGTCAATATTCCTATCCTAAACTTATTTCTCTTCATTTCTTCAACCTTCATTCTTCAAGCCACGGCTGTTCCGAATAGCCCCCTAGCAATGCTGCCACAATCCACGGCTTCATCATGCTCCAAAAATAAAAAAAGCTCCTTGCCTGCACATATACGAAACCAGTCACCAAGCTGCACCATTTAAACAACAAAACCAACTCAGCATTCATCACCATACTCTGCATAATCCCATTAAACCAACATCAGAAATCAGTTCACACCGAATGTCCATACGGCATTCAATAAAAAAAGGACAGAGTCGCAGCCTATCCAAATAAGAAAATCAGCAACAATATCACACACATAACTTAGCTCATGATGATTCAGACATCCTGCTGCCACATAAGTAATCCATGTATATCAAAACCATAACAAAAAGCCCTGCATTCATACATACAAACAGCAGCAGCCTTTAACCAATTTAACCTAGCAGTTCTAACCTATAGCAGAACAACCACCATCTCATAACAAGCTTAACTTCTCATAACAGATCCCAACAGATTATAACAGAATTCTAACTACCCCTAACCGATTTGTAACTACCTAACAGATTCGAAAACAGAAATATAACAAAAAATCAGGGAATTGAACTAACCTTCAGCTTCTATAAAACCAGAATCATCCTCATCTTCAAGCCTCTCCACCATTTTTCATAATCGACCTTCACTTCATCTCTCTATTCATCATTCACCCTTCACTCTCATCTTCTTCCACTCCCATCTTCACTTCTCACCATTATCATCTCTGAACTCCACCATTTTCATCACCTTCTCGATCCCTTCACTCCTCCATCTCAGTTCACACTTCAGCTCCTCTGCAAATCCATCATCACTATTGATCATCTCATCACACCTTCTCTCGATCCTTTCTCATTTCATCATCATCTTCAGTCGTCAACTCGTGCTTCTCCACCATCCCCATCAATCTGCAGTTCGGTCTTTCATCATCATCACAACAACAACAATCGCATAGAAATTCAAGAAGAAGAAATTCAGAGAAGATGATAGAAGAAGAAGGTTCATGAACAAAAACAAGGTTAAGAATGGACTCGGAATTTACCTGAAGAACTCCATCATCATTCCTCTGCCGCTCCGCATATCATCACTTTCACAACTTCGTTCTGAAGCCTTCGATCATCCATGATATCACCACAATCTCCGCGAATTCGCGATTGCTACGTCGTCAATCTCCTTTGACGATCTTCAGTGGCATCGTCATCATTGAGTCATTCTTCAACCTTATCGACAATAACGAAGACGCGACACCATCAACAACACAAAGAAGGAGAAATCACAAGAGACGAGGGGAGAAAGAGGTCATCGGCGTTCGCGAGGTGTTTCGATCGAAGAAGGAAGAGCATTACCGCCGCCATTGCACGTCTGTGATTTCACGAGGGAGAGAGGTGAGTTTCTTCAGAAGCTAATGCGTCACATTCAACAAAACCTAATCCCTTTCTATATTATTTTATTTTATTAATTAATATTAAGGAGCATTTAATTGATTTAATTGAGACCTTTAATCTGGCATTAAGTGATAATTGAATCAAGATCTGAATAAAAATTTGAATCAATTTTGGTTGAAAATTTGATGGATCTTTGGGCCATTCTATGAAATCCTGCGCTCACACCCCCACTGGCCCGATCACACCATTTTCTGGCTGAAGCAAAAAACCTTGAACAAAAATAACTTTGGGCCTTTGCTGCTAGGCCCTGCGCCAGTTTACTGAATTACACCACTATGATTCAACTTACACCCCCTGAGGCCACCTATGTTATTTGATTAAATTCATGATTTAATTAGATTTTACCATTTTCTCTTGATAATAAAATCATCATTTTTCTACTATCAATTTTAGGCTTTAATACATAACTTTTGTCATATAAAAATAATCAATAAAAATATTAGTTTAGGCTTTTATTGTAATTCTTTTGCATAATTCTTTTTGCTTGATTATAATTTTTGCTTTTGTCATATAAAGAACCATAGAAAATAAATAGTATCTTTTAATTCAATTTTGCACTATATTTTGAATCACTTGTGTTCATACTCGGCTATATCTTCAAGTCACTATTTTCATTTTTATACTAATGTTTATATCATTGTTTACTTGTATTTTTACTTGTATTCTCGATCTCCGCTTGTGCTTGTAATTTCGTTCATTTAATCCTAACATTTAGGTATAATCATAACATTAGGCTAGTTGATCATTTTAGGCTAGTTCTCTTCTCCTTTTTCTTTTCAACTTTTTTAAAACATTAATAAAGGACGACGCGAATCATGCTAATGCCTTTTTTTAGTGTGAAAGAAATGATTGGGGTGTAGGCCCCGATGTATGTTCTTTCCCACTTAGCGGAAGAGAAATGATTGAGGCGTAGGCCTCGGTGTATTTCTTAACCGTTATTTAGAGAGACGATTGTGGCGTAGGCCTCGATGTGCATTCTCTAATTATTCAAAAACTGTATTTCATTTAGAGAAACGATTGTGGCGTAGGCCTCGATGTGCATTCTCTAAATATTCAAAAAAACTCCTTTTTTATGGCATGATTCAAGTCACAAATTAATTTCCCTTAAAAGACACCTAACCAAAAACATTTTAAAATATCTAATAAAGGCTCAGACCTAAACAAAGTAAGGAAGTGATGCGAAGCCTTGTAGTGGGTTTTGTCCATCATGGAATTACACCTAAAAAATACAAACCAATTTCCTCTCATCTTTCTCTTGCCTCCGAGGCATTCTTTCTCTTGCCTTCAGGGCATTCTTTCTCTTAATCGGACACGTTATTTCCGCTCCATTCCCAGCTTAAGACTCCAGAGGTCGAGCAGCGGAGTGCGAATGTAACTTCGTCCACTAAAAAACACAAAAACAAACAAAAACTAAAGAGCCGAACTACGGCGCTCTGATTCCTGAAAAGGATACGTAGGCATTAGGTCGCGGGGCCTAAGCGAGCACAACTATTTATAAACCTTATTTTCCCCGTGTTTCTTTTCTTTCATTTGCATGCATTCCCTTAGTGATTAAGCTTTAGATTTATACACCCTTAGAATAGAACAAACATAGGTGGATACCATCGAGTACGATGGGCGTGAGGGGTGCTAGTACCTTCCCCTTGCGTAACCGACTCCCGTACCCTATCTCTGGTCGCAAGACCTTTTCTTATCCTTTCTTTATTCCAGGTTTTCTGATATTCCTTTCCCTTATGGGATAAATATATTGGTGGCGACTCTGTTCATTTTCGCGAGCGTGCGACAGATAACCCTGATAATATAGGTAAATTTCGCGATAACATTCGTGAATAACCCTATTGGTGGTACAGGTAAATTCTGCGAGAGCATTCGTAGATAACCCTGATAATATAGGTAAATTTCGCGACGACAGTCGTGAATAACCCTATTGGTGGTACAGGTAAATTCTGCGAGAGCATTCGTAGATAACCCTGATAATATAGGTAAATTTCGCGACGACAGTCGTGAATAACCCTATTGGTGGTACAGGTAAATTCTGCGAGAGCATTCGTAGATAACCCTGATAATATAGGTAAATTTCGCGATAACATTCGTGAATAACCCTATTGGTGGTACAGGTAAATTCTGCGATAGCGTTCGTGGATAACCCTGATAATATAGGTAAATTTCGCGACGACAGTCGTGAATAACCCTATTGGTGGTACAGGTAAATTCTGCGATGAGATTCGCAGATAACCCTGTCAGTGCAGGTGAAATTGCTAGAATTATAGCAAACAATCCTATTGGGGGTCTACAAACTACAGAAACTTACTAGAACTATAGTAAGTGGGGGTCTACAAACTACGGAAACTTACTAGAACTATAGTAAGTGGGGGTTCACAAACTACGGAGGCTTGCTGGCCATAGCAAACCAATTACGCAACCAACAAAAGGTCCTCGCTATGTAAGACTCAGGCTTTAGCATGAGACTTCTCTTCATCCATACCCAAACTCAAGGTAAATTCAAGGGTCTTCCAGTATTTAATAACTCTTCGATCGGAACGACGCGAGGTCTACACCCCCTCTTGTCACCCAATCCAAGGTAATTAAATAGGGGCAGCTGTCATACCCCAAAATTTACCTCCCACACTTTTCTCACAACAAAAACAAGGTTCAAATCTCAAGGCATGGCTCATTCACATAATCCAGATAATCCACAATCAACTGATCCAAATTGAAAGGTCAATCATAATCAAGGCATGATCCAAACTTTAACCATTGGGCAAATATCAAGTATGGGGTGCATAACCATCATTTGATCAATAATTGATCATGATTCCAATAATAGAAACTCAGAGATGAACAAATATGAAAAGGTTCAAATTAGGGTTTCTTAGGAGAAAGTCAACCCAACTTTGACTGGGCATAACTTTCACATGGAACATCAGAAATTCCCCACTCAAAGCCTATTTTGAAGGAAATTGAATTCTCTACAACTTTGTGTCTCACAAGCCAAGGCTAAAAATGCTTCATTTAAGAGATACAAAGCAAAAGATTACAGGTCATTTTCAGGCATCCTTCAAAAGTAGTTTTTTCCCAAAGAGGATATGATCAAGATAAAAGTTCCAAATGAAAAATATATTCCAAAGTGGCTTGTAGAGGACCCCTTGAGGTTTCCAAAAAGTCTTAGAAATCCCTCATAGCTTAAATATTGAGTGAGATATGATCAATCAAAGTTGGGAGATTTTGAGGGACCAAATGTGAAAAAGAAGGGTTTCAAAAGTGAAATTCTTACAAATGGGCCTACATTTTATGACCCAAACTCGGTCCAAAAGCTATCCAAAACATATGCCATGAATTGTATCATTTTATTTGATTTTACATAATTTTATTTCATTTAAAATTAATTTTTAATGATTTAATTAAATGAAAAATCAAATATTTGGTAGAAAATATGTTTTGATTATTTTTTAATCAATATTAATGATCAAATATAATATAATTTCGTGCATACATGGATTGGAAAGATTTGATACAATATTGGCCAAAGTAAGAAGCTTGCCATTCAAGAAAGAAATCAAATATTCAAATATGGCAAGATTTGATTTAAAGGCTTTGGGCTTGGTCCTTTGACCTAATTTCGTCTCTCTATAAATACTGAGCACAAGGCACAAGGATTAGGGGAGAAATTCTGGACAAAAACGCAATTGCAAGAACCGAAAAATCACTCAAGAACTTGAAATTGGTTTTTGAAAATTCAGAGGTTTCAACAAGGTTTGAAGGTCTCAAAAGCTCCTCCAAGTAATTTGGAACGTGTGTGGATCCTTAATCTGCTACAACACCCCCAGAATTACCTCAATTTTGTCAAAGTAAGTCACTTCTAACTTTGGATCGATTCGCATGTTATAGACACTTTCATGATGTTTTAATCATATGTTTTGGCTTGCCTTGATGCACTGATTATTTCTGGATTAATTGTGTGGAGTTTGCGTGCCTTAATCTTGCTTTGCCATTAACGGCCGTTTTGAGTTTCTAGGGTTTCAGTTTAGGGCTTTTAATTGGGAGAGAAATTAGGATCAATTAGGGGTATGGTTAGGTTCGGATGGTCCAAACGAAGCTAAGGGAAGGGTCGCGAAACGTTTATGCTTGCACAGGTTTGATTCGCTATTTTTCAGGTAAGTTTGCTACGAATGAAATCGTAGCAAATTCGTAGTTAATTTTGCAGGGGTTTTCAGGTGGTATTGGGGACGATGATGAGGTGTCCGTGTGCCACTGGGTATTTTGAATTCGCGCGCGCGTTTTTTACACTTATGGCGTGCGTTTCGTACATAACGTAATGGGCGCGTTTCCATAACACAAGTTGTGTTTAGTTGAGTTGGTTGCCAAGCATGTATGGAAGGGTGAGGTCGCAGGTTCGAGCCTCCCCTCCAACATATTATTTTTCTGTGAGTTTCTTCATGATCCTGTGCGCTCCTTACCATAGCTCCCACCATGCACCCTCATAATCTAGCCTTTGATTCTCCACTCAACCAAATCTGACGCCCCAGATTTGGTCCCCATGCTATAAACCTCAAACCAACCACATTGAATCTAAGCCTAATTAACTAATTCCATTTAATTAATATAATTGTTTTTTATTAATTCCTTTATATAATTAATTAGGTCTAACATTTATTTTTGTAAATAAAAAAATATATGATGTTGTTATAAAAATTCTAATTTGTTGTTCGTTCCGATTAAATTAATTAATCGCTATGGTCAATAAAAATTTTAATTAAAATATTATTTAATTAATATATAATCAATTTCTATTATTTGGTTAAATGGTTGCAATTATTTTATTAATTGTGATGATTAACCGTCTCTTTCCTTCGACTTAATTTGTTATTCTTTTTAATCGAATCAATCGATTACGAGGAGTAACAATGCATTTAAAATTCTATAAAAATTATTATTAAAATATACCTTAATTCATTATTAGTGATAATCGTATCAATCGATTAAAATTGGTAGTGATGCAAATTTCAAATCTTTTAACTATGGTAATTGAATCAATCGATTATCGCGGTTAATAGTGCCAAATCAGGGTTGTACGCCCACGCCTTCAAATAATTCTAAACTCCATTCAATTAACAATACAAACAAACTGCGATAGGCTAACCAAAAAGCCTCTAAAAAAACACATATCAAATCAAATTCCAACTCTAAATGGCGTACAACCCTTCCCGAACTACGTAGACTCTGATCCTCCCTAAGGAGGTACGTAGGCACTTGGCAACAAGGCGAGTCCCCCTCTTCAAAATCTCAATCGTGTCCTAAAATTCTGTTTGCCACATTTCTCCCTAATTCCTGCCATGCAACCCTAATCTTTGAATGTTAGCCTTTAGGAAAGGGCTGAGGGTGCCTCATACCTTCCCTCAGCCTGATTATAATAACTTACCCTCAATCTCTTATCTGCGTAGGGTTCCTATTCGCCCTTCAGAATAGGTGGCGACTCTCTGAGTTTAAAATTTTAGGCAGGTTGCTACAGGTGGTAACAATATTGGCGGTTTTTGGAGATATTCTTTGATTTTGTCAAAGGCTAACTGGAATTTGTCATTCCACCTTTCCACTTGATCTTTCTTCAACAATTTGAAGATTGGCACGCAAGTAGTAGTCATATGGGCAATAAATCGGGCGATGTAATTCAGACGTCCCAAGAATCCTCTGACTTGTTTCTCGGTCCGCGATATAGGCATTTCTTGAATGGCTTTGACCTTGGCAGGATCAACCTCAATACCTTTGCTGTTGACGATAAAACCTAAAAGTTTGCCGGATCTTACTCCAAAGGTACACTTGTTCGGATTCAGTCGCAACCTGTATTTCTTGAGTCTGTCAAACAGCTTGTGTAGATGACCCAGATGTTCTTCTTCGGTGTTGGACTTTGCAATCATATCATCGACATACACCTCTATCTCCTGATGAATCATATCATGGAACAGAGCTACCATTGCACGCTGATATGTAGCTCCCGCATTCTTTAAACCAAAGGGCATTACTTTGTAACAAAAGGTTCCCCAGGGTGTTGTGAAGGTTGTTTTTTCCATGTCTTCGGGTGCCATCTTGATTTGATTGTACCCTGAGAATCCATCCATGAAGGAGAATACCTTGCATTGTGCGGTATTGTCTACCAGTACATCGATGTGAGGTAAAGGAAATCATCTTTGGGGCTTGCCCGGTTCAGATCTCTGTAGTCTACGCACATTCTGACTTTCCCGTCTTTTTTAGGCACAGGCACAATGTTAGCTATCCAAGGAGGATAACTTACAACTCTCAGAAAGCCAGCATTGAATTGCTTTTCAACTTCGTCTTTGATCTTTTTTGACATATCAGGCCTACTCCTTCGTAGCTTCTGCTTGACTGGAGTGCTACCTTCTTTGATTGGCAGGCGATGAACCACAATGTCCGTGTCAAGGCCAGGCATATCTTCATAGGACCAGGAAAATATCTCGACGTAGTCTTGCAACATTTGAATCAGTCTTTGCTTGACACTGTTTTCTAGATTAGCCCCTATCTTGACTTCTTTCTTTTCTTCGTCGCTGCCCAAGTTGATAACCTCAATTGGTTCTTCATGAGGCTGTATAGCCTTCTCTTCTTGTTCTAGCAGCTTTGCAAGTTCTCTTGGTACTTCACAATCTTCCTCACTTTCGTCCTCAGTTTGGTAGATCGGATTTTCAAAGTCATGACGGGCAATAGCAGAATCGTTATCAACCGGATCCAAAGTGAATGTGAATCTGCATTTATTTATGTGGGTGTGTGTGAGAAAACATAGCTATTTGAAAAATGAATAAAGCAAAGAAAGAAAAAGGATCACAAAATTTGAATATGCAAACGTCCCATGATTTTATTGAATGAACATGATCATGATATGACAAGCCCTTATAAAAGGACCAGTGTGCTTCGGGCAAGGCACACGGCTTTCAAGCTCATGGTTCGATAGTACAGGAACCATTTTTATCTTTGCACAATATAAACAATGAAAACAGGAAATTGCAATTACTCCTGATCAAAGGAGATCACATCCTCAGTTTCCCAGTTGTTCAATCCATTGTTGTGAGCAGGGAGTATCCAGCTGTTCCAGTTGCAGTTGTCTTTTTCATCCTCCACAGCATTGATTTCATTAGTGGGGAAATGAGCCGGTGATCTTTCGGGATAAGTGATATACTCTGCTGGATACGAGATCCCAGGCTGAGATATCTCTGTTGGCTGAGCGAGATGCTCGATAAGGCCGTCCCATTTAGTCGGGATGATGTTTTGGATAGAGACTTGTGCATTCTGGTGAGGGGTGTATTCTGACAGAAAATAACCCTCGTTATTTGGTGTTTCCCTGGTTTCTTCAAGAGTAAAATTGTCGTCATAATGTTCATCCCATCCTGTTGAGACAATGTCTTCAATGGCGACTTGTGAGCTCGGAGGAGCGGAATATTTCACCATAAAGTCATATTTGCCACTCGGCTCTCCTAGTGTATCCCATACTTCCTTAGGTGGATTTTGATATTGCTCAGTGATGGGACTTGTGAGACTTTTGCCATTTTCAAATTGATCACCCCATCTAGTTGGGGTAATGTCTTCCATAGAAATAAAAGAACTCTGAGGTGCGATATATTGATAATTATACCCGCCGCTTGGTTCTCCCAAAGTATCCCACACTCCCATGGGAAGGGGTGGAATTTCATCTGGAAATGGCTGAATGATATGGTTCAAGAACACCGCATCATCTTCAATAGCGTTTACTCCTTGGCTGATGAAATGTGACATTAATCCTCCAGAACAAGGACTTTGATCGTTCTTTTGATTTCCATTAGCATAGCCGAGGCCTAGCTTGTCGGACTTGTAAGGTATATCGAGGAGCTGTCCCCATACTGTGCAATCACCTTTTTCGATCACAGCTTTGGCATCTTTGAGAGAAGCCATAGTTGGAGTTACTTCTGTAGTTGGAGTGGCAGAAATATGCTTGGTAGTAGAGACATCTGGAGAGACCACCTCAAAAGATTGGCAGGGAGTTTCGATGAATTCGTCATCCAACTCAACATACTTGGAATTGCTCAGGTGACTAACCACATATTCCTCTTCGCCATAAACTGTGACAATCTTTCCTTTTACTGGATACTTCAACTTCTGATGCAGGGTAGAAGTTACAGCATTTGCCCCATGTATCCAAGGGCGTCCTAGTAAGCAGGAATATGCTAGGTGAATTTCCATTACGTAAAAGGTAGAATCAAAGATCTGAGAACCCACTCTGATTGGGAGATTCACCTTTCCGTACACTGTTCTTGTTGACCCGTCGAAGGCTCTTACCACAACATCGCTTGGTTGTAACACAATTCCTTCGAAGTCAAGCTTTTCTAGCACTGTTTTTGGTAACACGTTCAAAGAAGAACTGTTATCTACCAGCACATGAGATAGAGTGGTGCCATTACATTCAATGGAGATGTGTAGGGCTTTATTGTGATTTTTTCCAGCAGGGGTCAGATCAACATCAGAGAAACCGAGGCCATTATTCACGGTTAGATTGGCAACACAATTCTCAAATTAATCGACTGAAATCTCTTGAGGCACATGGGCAGCTTTCAGGAACCTCATCAGAGCCTTGGCATGAGCTTCAGAATACTTTAGCAGAGACAGCATTGAGATATTTGAAGCAGTGTGCCCCAGTTGTTCAACAATATTGTAATCACTCTTGCAGATGATTTTCAATATTTCCTCCATTTATTGCTTTGATGGATCCTCAGCAGTGACCTCTACCGGTATTTGAACTGGTTCGACTTGTGGCTCTTTGCCTCGAGCGCTGATATCTTGATTAGGAACTAGGACCTGGACTGGACCAGCAGCAACATTTGGAGAAATTTCTGGTGAAAAAATCCTTCCACTTCTCGTAATCTTGCTGGTACCCACAATATTATCAACAGTTGGAGTAGTAAAATTCAGGGCCTCTTCGGTCAAGGTATCCTGTTTAACTCTATGGACATAAACATTAGTGTCGTAATCCCACGGGACAGCTTTGTCAGAGGAGTATGGAAATGGAGTTGGACTGGTAATGATTACCGATGCTACTTTGGGTGTAGCAGAAATTTTGAAAGGAGCCTTGGCAGAGATTTTGAATGGTAAGTTGGAAACCACCGAGACATCTTCTATTCTCATCCCGTTTGCAAAGAATTCGCATAAAACGTCCATAGAAGGGAGCCTCTCAAACATAATGATGCGGCGATCCATCCACTTTTGAATTCCCATTCTCAGATTTTCACAACCATTGGGCAGGTATGAGCAATAAAAGCAATCAGGGCACAACCTGGAAAGTAACAAGCTTGGATTAGCTTTCCTTTGACTTCAAGGAGTGGAGTTGACAATTCGGTCACATCATAGATGTAAACAGTGTCCAGGATAGCATTAACAGTTTTGTCATGCTTCGGCATAGGTGCAGTGATGACATTTGGAGTTTCTGGAGGATCGAACTCAATTTCCCCAGCATCTATCATGTCTTGTATTTTTATTTTTGAGGGCCCAACAGTGATCTGCGTCATGTCCTGGACAGTTGGAGTGATACGCACATGTTGCATCGGGGCGATAACTCGGAGAGGATATGTTGACATTCTTTGGAGGGTCTTTCAATGTGATCAGATCTGCTTTTAACAAATGCTGCAATGCTTAAGAGATTGGCATATTGATTCTGGTAGAATTTCTTCTTGGTGCATCTGGTCGACGCGTATATTTTGGCGGTTGATCTTTTTGAGGCGCAGATGCGGAGATCAGAACTGCCCCTACAGATTGGTAATGCTCATTCTTGCGACCTTTCTGAATTTGCATTGTATTGACCTCATTTCTCCCACTGATGGGCCTTTTTGTAGTACCAGAGGAAGAGCCTATTTGAATTTTTCACTTTGAATGCCGCCTTCGACATGTTCTCTAGTCAATATCAGGTCAGTGAAACCTGATGATGAGCTTCCCAGCAAATGACTATAGAAAGGGCCAGTTAAAGTGCCCATGAACATGTCGACCAGCTCGCGATCAGATAAGGGTGGTTGAACCCTTCCAGCCAGATCTCTCCACTTTTGTGCATATCCTTTGAAACTTTCTTTTGGTGCCATGGACATGCCCCTCAGTTGAGTACGGGTTGGTGCAAGATCAGCATTGTATTGATACTATTTGTAAAAGGCAGCAGCTAAATCCTCCCAGGTATGAACTTTTGTACTTTCCAGCTGGTAGTACCACTCGAGTTGTGTACCCGACAGACTTTCTTGGAAGAAGTGAATCCACAATTTGTTATCTGCTGTATGAGGTTGTATTTTCCTTACATAGGACCTCAGATGTAGTTTTGGGCAAGAAACTCCATCATACTTTGCAAAGACAGGAACTTTGAACTTTGGAGGGATAACAACATCTGAGACGAGTCCCAGATCATTGAAATCTAAACCAGGTATTTTTTGTATCTCCATAGCTTTCATGCGTTCTTCCAACTGCTGGTATTTGTCATCATCCTGTTCGTCTCCAGAATGATAATCTTCTTCATTAGAAGAGAGAGAGAGAGAGGGTTTGGCAGAACCCTGGTTGCTGTGATTGTCTCCTTGTTCACCATCACCGACTATTTCAGGGATCTGTGGCTTTTTGAACTTTTTGACTGGGATTTTGATCTTCCTTTTCAGGTGACTCAATCCTACAGATCCTTTGGGCTTCTTTTTCTTCTTGATTATCAGGGCTTTCAGTTCTTGTTGCCCCTTTGCCAGTTCCAGAATTGCCACTTGAACTTGGGCGTTCTGTGCTTCGAGATTCTTGATGCTTGTTTCAGATTCCATCTCTTCTGACTGAAATAAACAGCGAGGAGATGAGAAATCCGTCATGTGAACCTGTTATGCAATGTGTATGAATGAATGAAATGCATATGCAATGTTTTCAAGGATCTTAGAATTTAGATTTGTTAAAATAAAGGAGAAACAAACATTAGTTAAACAATTTATTTCTTTCTCTTTTTTTTCTTTTCTCCTTTTTTTTTATTTGCCTCATTCAGGCTTACAAAACAGAAATAAATAAAGAAAGTGAAGGATCCCTCAGGTCTCCCATGGACGCTTTCTCTTTGCACCCAGGAATGTGTTGATCTGCTGCTCTTCTTGGAGTTGTCCGGTGAGCTCCAATAATCTTGACAGTGTGCTTTGAAGGTATCTCTTTCCTCTTTTAGTTGAACCCAAGATTTCTGCAACTCTTCCAGGTCAGTTGGCATATCCGGATGTAGAATAACTTGAGGTTCGTCTCCTTCGACTTCTGGCTCAAAAGTCACAGGTAGAATAGCGGGATATGGCATGATGAGTTTCTGAGCATGAGTACGCACCTATCTGAGGTAAGGTTCCATAGGAATAGAATTCCATTGCCCCAAAGTTTTGCTTTCTATTCTATAGACACTGCCCCACGCTTGTATGAACCTTCGTCGATGTCTGTGGGAATCATCCTCGTAATCAAACGCAATGCCACGGATAATCATGTCATGAGGACCGTTTCTCTGTGCATATCCGAATTGGCGTAAAGCTAAAGAGGGATTGTAAGTGATGCCCCCTTTGATGCCAAGTAGTGGTACATTAGGGTACTCCCCACAATGGTCAATGATAGTAATGTCTCTTTGAAAGAAGTTGTTCCACCGGATATCTGAATGAGACAAAGACATGATCCTGCGAGACCATTGCATTCTTTGTTCATTTCTCAACACTGATCGGGGAAGATGAAATGTAAACCATCTAGCCAGTAGTGGTATACAGCACATAAGAGTTCCTCGTTTCTTCATGGTACGAGTGTGTAGAGAATGTAGAATGTCTCCCAGCAATGTTGGTACCGGGTTACGGGTTAGGAAAAGGTTGATAATGTGTACACTTATGAACTGGTCGGGATTAGGGAATAAAACCAACCCATAGATCAAAAGAGCCACAACCTCCTCAAAAGCTAGATAACTTTTGTTTTCTAGTAGTAATCGAGCCTTTTCCATTAAGAACTTAGCAAGCAAACCCTGGATTCCGCTCTTTGTTTCCCAATTGGACTCGATTTCTGACTTTCGCAAATGTAAAGCAGCAGCAATGATTTCAGGTTTTGGAATCCTTTCTAAACCAGTGAAAGGTAATTGATCTCGAACAGGTAATCCAATTAGTTCAGAGAACTGTTCCAAGGTGGGTACTAACTGGTAATCAGGAAATGTAAAGCAATGATGTTCGGGATCAAAGAACTGGAACAGGACCCGTATCATGTCCTCTTTAAATTTTGAGGTAACCAAATGGAGTAGGTGACCATGCTTTTCGGTGAATTGAGCATTCATGGGAAATTCTGATACTAAGTCTTTTAGTTCAGATGGCACCGTTGAGATGTTGATTCGGATGTAATCTCTGGTGGCTGGAGCCATTACCTGCAATAACAAAACAAAGGTAAACTCTTTGATCCTTGAAATGATTAGTGAGAAAATGATATGCTTATGATGCTTATGATGTCAAACATGTGGCACACACAAACAAATCAAACAATAGCCTTAGGTTTAAAGGCTTGTATGAAGCTGATAGGTGATACCCTCCCCACTGAAGTTGAGTTGGTTAAAACCTGTCCTAGAATAGTATTCGGGTTCTATGATCCTTGGAGGTAACATCTCAATACGGCGCTCGGACGGCCGATCAAAATATTCCTCGAGGATAACTAACTTCAATCAATTTCAAAGCTAGCCACTTAATAGGCCACAAGTTAAGTTCAACTAAAAGGTTCTAAGACAAATTAGTGTTTAATGACATTTCGGAAGCCTAACATACTCCTTGATCGTTTTCAAGGGACGTCAGTATAAACCAAAGTATCGCACTAACGGTGACTACCAGATCAACCGTATTGGTACATGCCATACAGTTTCCTTGGTCTATTGTCACATACTTAAGGTATCTCGAGATTCGGGTTAGAATCTTTCACACAAGCAAAATACCCAAACAAAACCTTTGAAAAATAGAGCAATCAAGTCAAACAATTGAAAACATCGGAGTGATCTATTCTCTAAAGGTAATCCCTTTTGAAAACATTTTGTTTTTAGAAAGTAAATCCCCAGCAGAGTCGCCAGTTCTGTCGCCCTCGGTTTTTTACCATACCTCTCGCGGAGAGATACGCGAACTGACTCTTTTTCTTTCTGCTTTTGTGTTTTTGAAAATCAGAGAGTCGCCACCGACTTTTATTTTATCCAATTAAGGAAAGGTTTATAAAATAAACAGAAAAAAGACCTTTAAGAAATTCTGGGTAAGGGGGTAGGTTATACAAAGGGAAGGTGTTAGCACCCTTTGTATCCATGGTTATCCATGGGCTCTTTAATTTGCTTAGCTCACTTGTTTTCAATCACTTTTCTATTGCCTTGAAATGCTCGTATGTGGTTTCAAATACCTTTGTAAATTGAATTTGTAATGATCCTTGTGCGGATGTATACAAAGTGTTTTTTATCTTTCAAAAGATGTTTTGAAAAAAAGAACGTTAACTTCGTAATGATCCTTGTTTGGATATATACAAAGTATTATCTTTTTTTTGAAAGTTTTATTTTGAAAAACAATGGTGTATGAGAAATTTGTTTGTTTTGATTTGAGCAAGCAAATTAGGAGGTCTACCCTAAGTTATAAGGTCTTTATCCTATTTCCTTTAGAAAACTATCCTTTCACCGGATGTAAACGAAAGTTCGATTCTGAAACAGTAGAATTTGATTTTGATTTTGAAAAGAGTGAGAGAGGGATTACCCTAAGAGGTGCAAGTGTGATTGTGTTTTGATTCAGATATTTTATCTTTGAAGTTAGTGATCTAACGATTCAATTTTTATCTTTGGCATACACGCAGTTTTATATGTGTTGGAATTTAAATGCGAAAATGTAAAATGCGGAAAGTAAATCTACGCTATTACATCGATTGTGCGGGAAATGTAAACTATGCTATTTACATGAATTTGACAACCTATACATTTATCTAGGAATTTAAATTGCAAGAAAATAAAGAAATATTTTTGGATTTTTTGATGGTTGATTTTAATTATAATTAATGCATGATTAATTTAATTAAAATCAGAAAAAGATGGAAATGAAGTTTAAACCTAAAAAATAAGTTTAAAATATGTTCAAAATACTTGTTAATTAATTTTAAAACAAAACTAATTTTTGGAATTTTTGAAATTGATTTTGAAATTATTAAGTTAATTAATACATAATTATACAAATAATTAAAACTTTAAGAGAAAATTATTCTAAATATGTACAAAATTAGTCTATAATATATAAACTATATTTAATATAAAGAACAATTTTTTTATGATTTTTTGATTGGTTAAGATAATTAAAAAGCAAATATATAAATATATACTAATTAATTATGCAAAATATTTAAATTATGAAGAAAAATAAAATATTTTCATATCAGAAAATAAAATATTATTTTATAAACTTAAAAATATTTTTTGTGTATTTTTTGGATTTTTAGAACTATTTTTAATTAATTTTGCAAGGAAATTAAAATAAAGATAGAAAATATGAAATAAATGATCAGGTGTGGTTATTGGATAAAGTCCATGATAAGGATGCGTGTTTTGATGCGTTGGATTGACAGATGGATGGATCTGATGGTGGAAAGCCTGAAGGCGCATGACACGTAAGATACCTGCAACACACTGGATTAGAAAAATTGAATGTAAAAAACGCGCGCGCGTAAGCCAATGGGGTGAGGACACGTCTTCGTCTTCAACCTCCAGACACCCCTTTTAACAGCGCTTTTATGCAAAAGCGCTGTAATTGATGAACCCTAAATCTGCAAAAATAGCGAATAGGGGTAAACCAAAACAAAAATTTTTCGCGATATGCTCTTTTGACTGGGTTTTCTCCCCTGAATTCGAATATGGCCTTAGTTTCTTCTAATTTTGCTTGTAATGAAAATCCCTAAATAGGATCTAAGAACCCTAAAAATGGTAACCTCGTATACAAGCATCCAAAACTCAATTAAACTTCCAGAAATGATCAACACATCAAACTAAATTCAAATATATGTCTACATCTTGCTAAGCATGCGTGTATGATCAAATACGAATTGATTTATGTTTGAACAAACCGTGGCTTTTGGGGCTCGATTTGTGAGGCTTTGATGCTTAAATTTTATTTGGACAGGTTCAATGAAGTTCAGAGATGATGTATGAATGCTTAGTTTGTATTGAAAATGTCTTAAGCTTAAAATTCGAATTTCAAGTTTCTTTGAATTTTTACAAGTTGTTACAAGAGTGATATATGCCTATGAAAGCTTCTAAATTCGTCTCTCCTTGATTGCTGAAGTATGCTAGCTCTTATATAAGCATTGAAGTGCTTAAGAACTAAGCTAAAAAGCATTAAGTGCTTTTGTTGAATTCTTGACTTTTTCAACACATGTAGCTTTGCATTTAAGCTACCATGGCTTGATTTTCCACTCTCCTTCTGCTGTACTTGGCTTGGGGCAGAGTTTTGATTGATTCCTTGATGAGTCATGCTTAGAAACTAAGCCATGCATTATCCTTCCATTTTCTTTTTTTTAATTTAATCAAATGTGATAAAATTAAATCAAAAAAAGAACAAAAAAGATGTGGGCTTGGTCTTGGTCGTGGGAGGCCCTTTACATCATGGGAAATATGTTTGAATCATGGAAATTAGGCCCCATTTGGAAAAAAACACATTTTTGATCAATGTTGATTTCATGCATTTTCCCAAAACTTAGCCAACTTCAACAAGGTGTAAATCCCTCAATTTTTACCATATGAAGGAGTTCTTGCACTTTTTAGAAACCTCAAAGAGTCCTCTAACCAATGTCTTTGGTATCATGTCAAAATGATTTTCCATGCTCCTTGTGTGTCCTTTTGAAAAAAGTGTCTTTTTGTTGACTTTGAAAATGACCTGTAATGTCTTGGTTCATATTTTTCAAATGGTGAACCTAATGACCATGGGACCAATTGCATTTGAAAGATAATTGAATTTCCATCAAAATGAGATTTGGTTTGAATTTTTTGGATGAAGGATGAGAGAGTTATGACCAGTCAAAGTTCAGTTGACTTTTTAGGAGAAAACCCTAATTTTGAAACTTAGGGTTTTGTTGATTTTTGATCTTTCCTTGATGAATTATGATCATCCAATGATCAAATGATGAATCCTTTGACAAAATATGGATGTTGACAAAAAATTTCATTTTTGACTGTCTGTTTACTCTTTGGTCAAACGGGTCGTCTGTTGACTGTTTGAGCCGCTGACTGTGCGTCTGAGCGAATTGAAGTTTGAAAATTTGTATGGTGGTACTTTGAGATATATGGAGGTCCATGAAATCCATTTGAGGTCTCAAAAACTTGTTTCTCCTGAAAAAAAATAAACCCTAATTAGGGACTGTTTGTGTAGGAGACAGTTAAGCGTACCTGATTTTTGTGCAGTGCTGAGTCTCTGCTAATCATGTGATATTCAGAAGACTTCTAGAACAAAAATCTTGGAGTTTTGATTTGCAAAAGATTGATTTGATTGATGGTACAAAACACGGAGAATTGCACTGTCAGCGGTTTGACTGTCAACTGACTGCTCAGGTATTAATGTAGCAGTTAGAGTGAAAAATCAACAGTCAAAGTTAATTTTCTTTTTTGTTGTTGTTTTTTTTATTTTGTTAATGTTGAAAATTTATTTACATGACTTGTTAGAAAAACACAGACATAATAAATAAATAATATATACTGTTTGCGAGCAAAATTACCGATAATAATCCTGAAAAAGATTTAATGCACAGAAAAATAAATATTTAACTGGCAGAAAACACACAAAATATTATCTGAATAATTAAGCAACAGTACGACAAATAGTATGATATTTAATACTGACAGTACAAATATTACATACTATAATGAACGGTACGACGAGTAAACGGTACATTTAAGAAAATAAGAAATATGGCAAACTTTAAGAATGACGATTAATAACCCATGCTACAAACAATAACATGTAGATGATTGGGAGTGTAAGCATCCCAGGTCCACATTTTTCCAGGCTATGTAGACAGAAGAAAGACATGATTACCACCACAACGGTGATGACCATAAGAAAACACGTTTCTATCCGCTTCGCCATTTTGTCGGGGAAGAAGAAAGAATGAATATGAAGTAGAAATTTGAGAGATGAGTTAGAATTTGATATGAGATTTTATGAAAAAAATGAGAGGTATTTATAGGATGAAAAGAAGGATAGAGACGTTGGGGAATGAAGTGATTCCGTACAAAAGGAAAATTTGAGTGGAAGTAAGATTTGAAAGAAAGTGTATGATAATGTTGGGAAAAAGAGAGATGTATAGAATAAAGTTAGGATTTGATTTTTGAAAAAGAGATTTGTAAAGAAAGAAAAAGATTTTGAAAATAATGGAATATAGTACAAAATTAGTGGGAAACAAAAATTAATAATAATTTACTTGTTACCAGTACAGTCTGAATCCCCGGACTCTGCGCCTGCAAAAGATTTAGTTCTGTACCAACTGCGTCAGTACTATTTATCTGTAAATAAATATCAAATAAATAGCGTGTGCAAAGTAATAAACAGTACTTGGCGTTTGCGTAAGAATAAATCCAACAGCGAGCCAAAATACCGTATAAGAAAAATTCTAAAAACCAAGTATTCATAAATCAGGATATGAAAATCCAAGATTATATGAAACTCTTAATTTTTAGATTGAAGTTTTCTTAAAAAAAAAAGATGCGGGCAAATTTTGGGGTATAAAACTCACACCTAGTGTCATCGTCATCAAGCATAGAATTTGTAGACATCAACATATTATGGAGCTTAACCAGTTGCAAATAAAGCAAGCATGGAAGCAACTGAGCATAAGACATGAGAATCAGATAGATTTGTCTTTCAGGCGTCTTTTGTTTTTGCTAAGAACATACCCCTTGAATTCATGAGAGAAAAAGGAGATTAGCCGCTGACGAGGAGCTTCCGTAACCGCAAAATTATGGAAGAGATCCACGAAGTACTCCCTGAGTTTTTTCTTCCCCACAAAATTATCTTTGAACACACAGTAAAAACAAGTCAAGCCTTTGAGTCTGGTGAGAATACAAAATCTGAATAAGAGATCCTCGATCCTGAACACCTGTTATCTATGAAATGTATGAGATGCATGATATGAATGCAATGCCATGTTCATTCGATTTCCAAGGAATCCTCGTGTTTTGATTTTTTTTAAAGCTAGAGATGGAAAAGCTCGACACGAGACTTAAAGACACGATTCCTTGGAAATGGAAGGAACATGTATGCTAGTTATTTTTTTGTACATCATTTTTTGGAAAGTAAATATGCAATGATGCAAAGTGGTGGGACTTTTGATGTCTCCCACCGGACATGTCTGGATTTCCTCAAAGTTACACGACTCAGGTTCAAAGGTTCGGCACCAATTCGTAACTCCCCGTAGAATGATCGGAAAAATAGCAAGTGTACTATTTTGCCTTTGTAGTAATAATAGGGAAATTCCCCGAATGTCGATCTCAAGGACTGCGTAGTAATATTGAGTTCAAATTGTAGTTTAATCAAACAAAAACTAATGTTGGGGTTGTGTTTGCAAATTGTGACTAAACAATAATTAAAATAGCAGAAAAGTAAATTAACTTTTTGACAAATATGAGTATTATGCTAGGGGTATAGTGTGTGATTGTTCCTGTAATAACCTAGGATTTAGATCTCTTCAACAAGTTCATAACCTTTAATTACCGCCCTTTAGATTATTTTCCCCTAAGTCCTTAGTGGGAAAACCTTTGAACAATCATCCTAAATCCTAAGTCCTTAGAGAATTATGATGAAATCAAGCCTTTATGTTATCAAGAGTTAACCGGTAACTATAGGGTATCCCTAGTCCTAGGTGATATCTACTATAGTCTAATCATACAAAAACCTTAACAACCGCTGTCCAGCTGGTTGTTAACCGTAATCAATCTTGTTGGTCCGACAAAGAAAGCATAAAAACCTTGTACAATTAAATTGAATAAGAAAACAAATTTATTGATGAACTCAGGAATTCAAAATCATTACAGAATTAAATCAGGGACACCCCCTAGCATTAGGGTTTAGTTACTCATATTGTTCAAAGAAAACAAAATATAAAATAGATACATTACAAGAATTGAGATGAAAGTTGATCTTCAATCGCTTCCGTTCATGAAGACCTTCTTCTCTCCCAAACCCTTGTTTTCTCCAATCTTCAATCTTGTCTTCTCCTTGCCAAAAAGTCCTCTTCTCCTCACACAAACCTTGTTTAAGTAGTATTAGCATCAGTCTTAGTGTCCACAAAAAGTCCAAAGTACCCTTAATGATAGGACATATTGAAACAGATCAAAAAGTGGAGTTTCTGCCTGCATCCATCTACACGGGCCGTGTTGATTAACACGGGTTCCCGTGTTGATTCACTGACTGGCGTAAAGTTGAGATGATGCCCAGGCCCATCAACACGGGTGGCCGTATTGATTAACACGGTCCGTTTAAGCCCTTAACTTCAGAATTTGGCTTTGTGTTCTTCATCAAAGTTGTAGCCCTTTTAGTTAGCGAATTTTTGCCACCGGAACCGCGTCATTCCGAGTTACGAAGCTCTAGTTATGATCAAAATACTACACGCATATCACGATGATAAACATGTTGAAAATTTCCAGATCTCACACTTGCTAACACGAGCCGTGTCAGCCCCGTGACTTTCATCTCTTTTGCATTTTCTTTGCCACGCTTCATCCTAACACGGCCAGTTTCAGGTGACACAGGTGGTCGTGTCTGACCTCATGTAGCTTGACTTTTCACTTCCTTTGAAACTCCCCTTTTTGTACTTTTTGGCATTGATTTGTCTTGATTTATTCCTTTAAGCCTGCAAACAGTAAAATACACAACCAAAGCATAAAATGTAGAAGAATGAAGTAAAACACTTGACAATATAAAGCAAAGACGACTAAAATCAACGGTAAATAAACGTGTAAAAACCACTAATCAAACTCCCCCAAACTTAAACTGTTGCTTGACCTCAAGCGACAATTACAAGAGAAAATGACCTTCAAAGCACACGGTGTTTATACGTGAGATAACCGTCTGTATTGATCAAGAAATAGTTGGTTCGGCATTCACATGACGCGACGAGTTTCTGTTACCACATTAAACCTCAAGCTCCCGTTTCAGATACCTCTCCAACTATGCTTTGCACTTAAGTCTCTTTCCGATTTTCCCCCTCTTTCATTCGGACAATCATATTAAGGCACTGCATTTCTTATAATAATCATCACCTGCATGAGACGAATCAAGGCTTCTTATTTTCTTTTCCTGGCACCAAACTAGCAGCATTTGCTACTTTTAATTACCGATGAAATTTTCAAACTTTGCAGTTATATATTGTCCTTTTGGACGACGTTTGGGGATCAATCTCCTTTGGGCTGAATAACCGGGTGAGGGTTACCCAACTTAGCGAGTCGATTGCCTTTTACCGCCTTTTCATCATTTGGTGCCAACTTCATATCTCTTTTTTTTTCTCTCAGCCAGTCATCATGCAAGTGAATCTGAATTATGCCGGACTGTATCAATAAACTACTCGAGAAGTACTTCTCAGGAGACAAGTACTATGGTGCAAATCTACACGTTGGACTCGTATTTCTTTTAGGGAACCAAGGGTGTTTAAACAACCTCTTCTTGTCACATTATTCCGAACTTTCTGTCCTCAAACAATCCTCCCTTCATCTCTATATACTATTCCCGATCGCTCTTTAGGATCAAAACCTCTTCAACAAAAATTTAAAATTTCGGTCAAAATTTTGGCCAGAATTCACTTCATGGTTTCACATCATAACAAAAACATAAAAAGAAAAATGCAAGAGTAAATCCTCCCCTAAACTTGAACTAAACATTGGCCCCAATGTTTCAGAACAAGCCCGAGAGGGGTGACTCACAGAGGGTAGTGCAACTCTAACTGCAGCTTCCTAGCATTCACCAGAAAGTCCCCCTTTTTATTTCCTGAAACAAAAAACAAGCAAACACAAAACAAAAAATAAGTTTTTAAAAGCATGGGTTGCCTCCCACGAAGCGCTTCGTTTATCGTCGCATGGCTCGACGGTTCATTCCCCTTGTTAGGGTGGCATATATGACACAAAGAACACATCATCTTTTTTCTTTCTTTTGTTTGGTAGCAATCCCATGAACTTAAAGTACCGATGATGTTGCTGCCAAATCCTTTTCAGCTTGATTTTATTGAACAAGGCATAAATGTCTTCTAATACTTTGTCAATTTCTTGTCTTTCATCTGCTTTGTTGTAAAAATAGTTTTTGGGGATACTCTTTTGTTGAAGATTTTCTTGTTGGGTGACCACATCTTCACAAATTGTTAAATTTGTGGTTTTATCCAAAACTCGATCATCTTCAAGTTTCCTTATTTCTTCTTCCCCATATTTCTTTTTTACCTCAAATTCTTCTATTCTTACTGCATCCTCTTCATCTGATATTATGCATTTTTCTTCTGGTTCCACATATTCTTCTTCCAACTCTAACTTTCTCCAAATAAACCTATTTGGATAAAAGTTAGCTTCCTTACATTCATTCATAAGGATTCTTACCTCTCTCTTATATGCTTTAAAAATTTTAGTCGCCTCTTCCAAGGTGACTCCTAAATCAGGCGACCAACATGCAGGAGATACAGGTGGCAATGTATCAAAACAATACATAGCTACAAAACTCAGACAATTTGTTAGTAGCAAAGTATAGAAGAATTCATGAAGCAAAAATAATCAGCCTTTTTTTATAATAAAATCAAATTCAAATAAACAAAAACTGAAAACAAAATTTTAGTTGACGAGCAACAAAATTTCGATTGAACTAAAATTAAAACTCTATATTTTGGCAGTCCCCGGCAACGGCGCAAAAACTTGATCGGAAAAATAGCAAGTGTACTATTTTGCCTCTGTAGTAATAATAGTGAAATTCCCCGAATGTCGATCTCAAGGACTGCGTAGTAATATTGAGTTCAAATTGTAGTTTAATCAAACAAAAACTAATGTTGGGGTTGTGTTTGCAAATTGTGACTAAACAATAATTAAAATAGCAGAAAAGTAAATTAACTTTTTGACAAATATGAGTATTATGCTAGGGGTATAGTGTGTGATTGTTCCTGTAATAACCTAGGATTTAGATCTCTTCAACAAGTTCATAACCTTTAATTACCGCCCTTTAGATTATTTTCCCCTAAGTCCTTAGTGGGAAAACCTTTGAACAATCATCCTAAATCCTAAGTCCTTAGAGAATTATGATGAAATCAAGCCTTTATGTTATCAAGAGTTAACCGGTAACTATAGGGTATCCCTAGTCCTAGGTGATATCTACTATAGTCTAATCATACAAAAACCTTAACAACCGCTGTCCAGCTGGTTGTTAACCGTAATCAATCTTGTTGGTCCGACAAAGAAAGCATAAAAACCTTGTACAATTAAATTGAATAAGAAAACAAATTTATTGATGAACTCAGGAATTCAAAATCATTACAGAATTAAATCAGGGACACCCCCTAGCATTAGGGTTTAGTTACTCATATTGTTCAAAGAAAACAAAATATAAAATAGATACATTACAAGAATTGAGATGAAAGTTGATCTTGAATCGCTTCCGTTCATGAAGACCTTCTTCTCTCCCAAACCCTTGTTTTCTCCAATCTTCAATCTTGTCTTCTCCTTGCCAAAAAGTCCTCTTCTCCTCACACAAACCTTGTTTAAGTAGTATTAGCATCAGTCTTAGTGTCCACAAAAAGTCCAAAGTACCCTTAATGATAGGACATATTGAAACAGATCAAAAAGTGGAGTTTCTGCCTGCATCCATCTACACGGGCCGTGTTGATTAACACGGGTTCCCGTGTTGATTCACTGACTGGCGTAAAGTTGAGATGATGCCCAGGCCCATCAACACGGGTGGCCGTATTGATTAACACGGTCCGTTTAAGCCCTTAACTTCAGAATTTGGCTTTGTGTTCTTCATCAAAGTTGTAGCCCTTTTAGTTAGCGAATTTTTGCCACCGGAACCGCGTCATTCCGAGTTACGAAGCTCTAGTTATGATCAAAATACTACACGCATATCACGATGAGAAACATGCTGAAAATTTCCAGATCTCACACTTGCTAACACGAGCCGTGTCAGCCCCGTGACTTTCATCTCTTTTGCATTTTCTTTGCCACGCTTCATCCTAACACGGCCAGTTTCAGGTGACACAGGTGGTCGTGTCTGACCTCATGTAGCTTGACTTTTCACTTCCTTTGAAACTCCCCTTTTTGTACTTTTTGGCAATGATTTGTCTTGATTTATTCCTTTAAGCCTGCAAACAGTAAAATACACAACCAAAGCATAAAATGTAGAAGAATGAAGTAAAACACTTGACAATATAAAGCAAAGACGACTAAAATCAACGGTAAATAAACGTGTAAAAACCACTAATCAAACTCCCCCAAACTTAAACTGTTGCTTGACCTCAAGCGACAATTACAAGAGAAAATGACCTTCAAAGCACACGGTGTTTATACGTGAGATAACCGTCTGTATTGATCAAGAAATAGTTGGTTCGACATTCACATGACGCGACGAGTTTCTGTTACCACATTAAACCTCAAGCTCCCGTTTCAGATACCTCTCCAACTATGCTTTGCACTTAAGTCTCTTTCCGATTTTCCCCCTCTTTCATTCGGACAATCATATTAAGGCACTGCATTTCTTATAATAATCATCACCTGCATGAGACGAATCAAGGCTTCTTATTTTCTTTTCCTGGCACCAAACTAGCAGCATTTGCTACTTTTAATTACCGATGAAATTTTCAAACTTTGCAGTTATATATTGTCCTTTTGGACGACGTTTGGGGATCAATCTCCTTTGGGCTGAATAACCGGGTGAGGGTTACCCAACTTAGCGAGTCGATTGCCTTTTACCGCCTTTTCATCATTTGGTGCCAACTTCATATCTCTTTTTTTTCTCTCAGCCAGTCATCATGCAAGTGAATCTGAATTATGCCGGACTGTATCAATAAACTACTCGAGAAGTACTTCTCAGGAGACAAGTACTATGGTGCAAATCTACACGTTGGACTCGTATTTCTTTTAGGGAACCAAGGGTGTTTAAAAACCTCTTCTTGTCACATTATTCCGAACTTTCTGTCCTCAAACAATCCTCCCTTCATCTCTATATACTATTCCCGATCGCTCTTTAGGATCAAAACCTCTTCAACAAAAATTTAAAATTTCGGTCAAAATTTTGGCCAGAATTCACTTCATGGTTTCACATCATAACAAAAACATAAAAAGAAAAATGCAAGAGTAAATCCTCCCCTAAACTTGAACTAAACATTGGCCCCAATGTTTCAGAACAAGCCCGAGAGGGGTGACTCACAGAGGGTAGTGCAACTCTAACTGCAGCTTCCTAGCATTCACCAGAAAGTCCCCCTTTTTATTTCCTGAAACAAAAAACAAGCAAACACAAAACAAAAAATAAGTTTTTAAAAGCATGGGTTGCCTCCCACGAAGCGCTTCGTTTATCGTCGCATGGCTCGACGGTTCATTCCCCTTGTTAGGGTGGCATATATGACACAAAGAACACATCATCTTTTTTCTTTCTTTTGTTTGGTAGCAATCCCATGAACTTAAAGTACCGATGATGTTGCTGCCAAATCCTTTTCAGCTTGATTTTATTGAACAAGGCATAAATGTCTTCTAATACTTTGTCAATTTCTTGTCTTTCATCTGCTTTGTTGTAAAAATAGTTTTTGGGGATACTCTTTTGTTGAAGATTTTCTTGTTGGGTGACCACATCTTCACAAATTGTTAAATTTGTGGTTTTATCCAAAACTCGATCATCTTCAAGTTTCCTTATTTCTTCTTCCCCATATTTCTTTTTTACCTCAAATTCTTCTATTCTTACTGCATCCTCTTCATCTGATATTATGCATTTTTCTTCTGGTTCCACATATTCTTCTTCCAACTCTAACTTTCTCCAAATAAACCTATTTGGATAAAAGTTAGCTTCCTTACATTCATTCATAAGGATTCTTACCTCTCTCTTATATGCTTTAAAAATTTTAGTCGCCTCTTCCAAGGTGACTCCTAAATCAGGCGACCAACATGCAGGAGATACAGGTGGCAATGTATCAAAACAATACATAGCTACAAAACTCAGACAATTTGTTAGTAGCAAAGTATAGAAGAATTCATGAAGCAAAAATAATCAGCCTTTTTTTATAATAAAATCAAATTCAAATAAACAAAAACTGAAAACAAAATTTTAGTTGACGAGCAACAAAATTTCGATTGAACTAAAATTAAAACTCTATATTTTGGCAGTCCCCGGCAACGGCGCAAAAACTTGATCGGAAAAATAGCAAGTGTACTATTTTGCCTCTGTAGTAATAATAGTGAAATTCCCCGAATGTCGATCTCAAGGACTGCGTAGTAATATTGAGTTCAAATTGTAGTTTAATCAAACAAAAACTAATGTTGGGGTTGTGTTTGCAAATTGTGACTAAACAATAATTAAAATAGCAGAAAAGTAAATTAACTTTTTGACAAATATGAGTATTATGCTAGGGGTATAGTGTGTGATTGTTCCTGTAATAACCTTGGATTTAGATCTCTTCAACAAGTTCATAACCTTTAATTACCGCCCTTTAGATTATTTTCCCCTAAGTCCTTAGTGGGAAAACCTTTGAACATTCATCCTAAATCCTAAGTCCTTAGAGAATTATGATGAAATCAAGCCTTTATGTTATCAAGAGTTAACCGGTAACTATAGGGTATCCCTAGTCCTAGGTGATATCTACTATAGTCTAATCGTACAAAAACCTTAACAACCGCTGTCCAGCTGGTTGTTAACCGTAAATCAATCTTGTTGGTCCGACAAAGAAAGCATAAAAACCTTGTACAATTAAATTGAATAAGAAAACAAATCTATTGATGAACTCAGGAATTCAAAATCATTACAGAATCAAATCAGGGACACCCCCTAGCATTAGGGTTTAGTTACTCATATTGTTCAAAGAAAACAAAATATAAAATAGATACATTACAAGAATTGAGATGAAAGTTGATCTTCAATCGCTTCCGTTCATGAAGACCTTCTTCTCTCCCAAACCCTTGTTTTCTCCAATCTTCAATCTTGTCTTCTCCTTGCCAAAAATTCCTCTTCTCCTCACACAAACCTTGTTTAAGTAGTATTAGCATCAGTCTTAGTGTCCACAAAAAGTTCAAAGTACCCTTAATGACAGGACATATTGAAACAGATCAAAAAGTGGAGTTTCTGCCCGCATCCATCTACATGGGCCGTGTTGATTAACACGGGTGCCCGTGTTGATTCACTGACTGACGTAAAGTTGAGATGCTGCCCAGGCCCATCAACACGGGTGGCCGTGTTGATTAACACGGTCCGTGTAAGCTCTTAACTTCAGAATTTGGCTTTGTGTTCTTCACCAAAGCTGTAGCCCTTTTCGTTAGCTAAATTTTGCCACCGGAACCGCTTCATTCCGAGTTACGAAGCTCTAGTTCTGATCAAAATACTACACGCATATCACGATGAGAAACATGCTGAAAATTTCCAGATCTCACACTTGCTAACACGAGCCGTGTCAGCCTCGTGACTTTCATCTCTTTTGCATTTTCGTTGCCACGCTTCATCCTAACACGGCCAGTTTCAGGTGACACGGGTGGTCGTGTTTGACCTCATGTAGCTTGACTTTTCACTTCCTTCGAAACTCCCCGTTTTGTACTTTTTGGCATTGATTTGTCTCGATTTATTCCTTTAAGCCTGCAAACAGTAAAATACACAACCAAAGCATAAAATGTAGAAGAATGAAGTAAAACACTTGACAATATAAAGCAAAGACGACTAAAATCAATGGTAAATAAACGTGTAAAAACCACTAATCATAGATCACGGGACACAATCAATAGAATCAGAACCATGGTCACCAGCACGGAAATGAAACCACTCGAACGAGAACCAAAGTAACCCTCGAACAAGAACCACGGTAACCCACGAACGAGGATAGCGGTAACCCACGAACGAGAACAACGGTAACCCACGAACCAGAAGCAAAGTCAGCATCAATGTACCTATTAAGCAATGATTGATTCCCGCCCCACTCACGGGAAAATCTAGGCCAGGGTAGGTCGAAAAGCTAACAGAGGATCGAATGTAGGCGCTATCATACGATATTTCCTCATTCCACCAAGCTCTGCCCGTGGATACGTGATCGGATCAATCAGGCATACGCCTTCTGTCCGTCACGGCCACTCTAGTCCTAGTTCCTAAGGTATCACTCATGACCTGTGTATTGGGTCTTTTACCTCTTGAAACACCCACCCACAGATAGAAATCCAGACAGTCCAGAATATGATGCAGAAAAGTAAAAGCGCGCATAGAATGCAATGCAAACAGTCAAATATGCAAAGCAATAAAACACCCAAAGATATACACATAAGCGCTAGGATCGACTCGCTAAGTCCGGACCCGCAATAGGTCGAGACGTCCCCAGCAGAGTCGCCAGCTGTTGCTACCGCGAAAATTAACAGAGTCGCCACTAACATATTTATCCTGAAAAGGAAGGGAATGCCAGCAAACCACATAACAAAACAACGGTCTCACGACCAGAGAAAAAAGGTAAGGGAGTCGGTTACACAAGGGGAAGTTATTAGCACCCCTCGCGCCCATCGTACTCGATGGTATCCACGCTATTGTCTAAATCTATGGGTGTGTAACAAATCTATGCTAATCTGGACTAAAATGAATGTAGAATGTCGGGAAAAGAAAGGATTGTTCTCGCACGGGCCCTACCCCGCTGCCTACGTATCCTTTTTGCGGAATTAGAGCTACTGTAGCTCGGCTAACTAGTTTCTGTTTGTTTTGTGTTTTTTAGGTGAACGAGTTACATTCACACTCCGCTGCTCGACCTTTGGAGACTTATGCTTGGGAATGGAGCGGAAATAACAATCTCTTAAGAAAAGAAAATTAAAGAGTATGGTTTGTGTTTTAAAGAGTGCATGAGGAAAATCTAAGCTAAGGGGGAAAGCTTGCTACCTAATGTTATCATACAAAGGGTACAAGTCTAAACTAACCTATCAACCTACGAAGGAGAGGGAAAGCAAACAAGAGTATCACACAAACGAGCTCCGCTCGTAAAGCAAACAAACCAACGGCACTGGCCGAGTGGTAGAAAAGCGGTCCCGCCATAGCCAAGGGGAGCGAATCACTCGAGTCAACCAAGCATTAGACCTCGTGAAAATGATCGGGCCATAGACAAGAGGAGCGGGTCCCTCTCAGCAACCAAGCCGTTACAGATCGGAAAGGAAAATGGTGCGTGCGTACACCGAGCATCAACGTCGAGCGACGCGAGCTATAGGAAAAGCAGGGGTCCGGTTGCATGAACCCTTTTCCTGACATACTCGATAACAAAATCTTGTGCAGGTTCAGAAGCAAGCAACGCGTAGCGTGCGCATACTAAACGGACTCGATGAGACTGGGCAGGGGTTGATTACTAACCCTTTCCGCGTGCCTTCCAAGAGGACTTAACAGAGTGCCATATAGGACTTATTACACCGTGACTCCCTGCCGCAAAGCACAAATGTAAACACACCAACAAAAACAGAGCCTCTTTTGTGGGCTTGGCCGGATGCATGTCTAAGTCCTACTTCTCATGTTAAAGGATGATGCGAGAAAGCGGTAAAGTGCGAGAAAAATAAAATGAAAAAGGCATCAATACCAATCGGATGATGATCCGTACTGTAGCGAAGAAAAGCAAAGAAACTAAGGATCCCGCGAGCGAGCTAGCAAAGCAAAAGCAAATAGTCATCACACCGATTAGCCATGAAAGCACACAAAGGTCGACATGCGCATCGAGCATAATCACAATACACCTGCAAGAGGAACAAGAAAACCAAACAAGCAGATATAAAGTAATAGGAACGTGTCTCCAAGATGAGAATACAAAGCGAGTGAATGAAATCGTGTCCCGCAGATAAAGCAGAACACTCAGGTAATAAGCGCCGATCGGTGACTATCCAAAAGCCTTGCACACTAACACACAAGGTAGAGATAACAACATATCGCAATCGGAATTGCGTTGGTGCTTTACACCGAAAAAGGATAACGAAATGAGAAATTTGACATTAACACACTTTTAAAACATAAATCGAGCGAAAGTAAGATAATAACCAGAAATAGCACTCAAATATTAGTCAAATATGTACACAAGTATTATGGAAACCAAAGGAAGTATTTACAAGTCAAAAGGTACACCGAAACGGTAAAATCGGGTAAAAACGATAAAAACTAAACTTGTCGGAATCAAACCAAAATTTTATGGTAAGCTAGAAATATGTCAAAGAACTCAAATATGCGGTCGGAATTTATTAAATCGGCTCGGAGGCACGACTTTCGAAACGGGACAGTAGCAAAAATGGTAAAAAAAGTCGGCTGAAACTAAAAGTAAACTGTACAAACAGCTCCGAAAACATTATTATGTATGAAAAACAATATTCACATTCGCAAAAATTCAACACGGTTCAAGAGTTATGACATTTTGAAGTAAAGCCGATACACCGCGCGCTTTATGGAAAAATTCGGAAAGAAAACAAATAGCATGGTATAACAACAAGTTCCAGCACTTAGAGGCATTTATTAACATACAAGAAAGCTCTACTATCACTTAGAATTAACAAACAAACAACACAACAAAGTTTAGACAAAAATCCTTCAAAAAACTATGTTTTCATGAGTTGAAAATAATGAAATGCAACACAAATACAAAGCCAAGAAAATTCTGCATTATGTTACCCTTAAAACAGTCCCAACAACTCATAGAAATCTCACATAAACACCAAGAAATGGCTCATGGCAATTGGCTCAAAGAAGCACATCATTTTGCAAGTTAGAACTTAAGCATAAAACATGATTTTCAAGTAGGCACAAAGCATCAAATTCATGTTCAAAGATAGAAACAACTATGTCAACCTCAAACAACTTTACATTCAAGTCTCAATGCATATCAACATTCATGGATATTGGATTCAAATTGAAATTAATCATCACAACAACTAGCATCATTGTCACATTCAATAATTTTGAACAATTATCCACATTCAACAAGAAAAATTCTTGGCAACAAGTTCTACTTGCAAAATTCAGCATTCACAACATCTAATCAACAACACATTGATCACACAATCACCAACATTCATGAACAACAAGTTAGAATCAAGCATCATATGCAACAAATGACATCCACAAGTTCTTTCACAAAAATTCAGCAACATTAACATTTCAAATCCACAACACAACAATATTATCAAATCATCACAACTCTCCTAATCAAATCATCAAACACTTTGTGTGCATATATTTAATTCATAGATCATTATCAATATATCATCAACAACTATCAACACTATTCTCACATTTGAATCAATTAAGCAAGATCAACATGAATCATTCAAACAACAAGCGATTATTATCATCAATTATCAAAAATCATCCATGGACAATCAAACATCATCATCAATTATCATATTAATTCGGATCAAGCAACAAAATCAATGACCTAACAAGATTTATAGTGAATTTACCGGATCAAACGAATAGATCAAGACCGAATGAACACGAACACAACGCAGACACGATACGAACACGAACGCGAATCCGAGAGATCTAGGGAGGGAGTGAGGCGCGCAAGAGTGTTGAAAGAGAGGTCTTCAAACTTCAATTGATGATCAATGAGGAAGGATGGTTTTCATTCTTGCTTTGATCTTCATTTGTTCTTGAGATTTGATCTTGAATTGATGAAGATTGATGAAAGTTTTGTGAGTTTTTGTGGTTTTGATCCAAGAAGATTGAGAGAGAAATGAGAGAAAGTGTTTTAGAATTTTTGAGAGAATTGAAATTATGAGAGAATGTGAAGAAAAATAGCTTATATAGTGTGAGTAGTGAAATGTCCAAAACGCCCTTAATTATCTCTTTTTTGTCTCGTTTTCGAGGAAATGTGATTCGATGCAAAATTCCGAGACGGGACCAACGTCCACCTGAAGATGACTAAATTTGTGACTTGTAGCCGCGAGAATCGTCTCAATCCGATAAGCGATGAAGAAATTACGCGCGTTTGAATGACGAGAAACGTCGATTCATCTGACGCGACTGTGCAGAATTTTGTGAGTACCGTTCAAAGAACTCGATAAAACTCCATCTTTGGCTCGTAATCTGAACAGGCATGTGTGACGAAGAATCGAAGCTAACATAATTTCTGGGAAAATGCCTCCAGAATGGGCCTCATACGATAAAAATCGAAGAAGTTATGAATTTTCAAACTTGGCGCGACATACCCGAAAACACACTTTTCACCGAAAGATTACGGCGCTCTTCAAAATGATGGGCGTTTTCAGTGTATAATTGGTCTTCGGGCCGAACATATGAAATCTCGGGGATGATGATATGGAGCTCCAGTTAAATTTTTGAGCGAATCCGACGAGCGGATCATGAGATATGAATTTTTTGAGGCCCGAAACCCTACATTCAGCACCTTTTTCCATTATAAAAATCCAAGTAATTTGCAAATTCGACGACCTTCCTCAAAGAATTGGCTTCCGAGCCGAACACGAAAGTTGTAGATATCGTCGAAACAGTTGGGGCTACGCGAGAATTCAGCTCATATCACCTTCCCACTAGGACTTGTGAATTTTCTCATATTTCCATTGTTTGAACCATATTGCACACCGCACTTCCTTAAAACCTCAAGAAAACTCTTTATTATTTTTCCTTCCTTTTCGAACGACGAAATAAACGTCTTGGATAACTTATAGCTCGACTAAAGAGGGCAAATTTTGGGGTGCAACACGAAGTAGCCGGTCGAAGTTGTAATTCAATGTTTTGTCGAATATAGAATATAATTTTTACGTCAAAGTGTAACTTGTAGCTTTGTATTTTACTCTTTGTATGTTCTGGGCTTGGGTCGATTTGTAGAGTTTTGGGCTAGAGTTTTAGTTTCCTATATAAAGGGCATAGTATGATGTAAATTATATATATATATATATATATTGTGAGAATGTTAGAAAGAATAAGAACCATCAGATTTAAAAAAGAAATGTTAAGATTAAATGTTGTTTTCACAATATCATGTACCATTAAAAGGAAAGAGAAATCGTTAATTCAATCTTTAAAATATTTCTTAATCTCAACGATTAAATACAAATCCTATGGTTAGTGTAGCAGTGAATTTGGTGAGACTAGAGTCATGGGACGACTTAGCTCATTTTAAACAGAGTCGCCACCGCGCTTTATTGTTTCCAAAAAAGGAATGGGTGAAAGAGCGAATAAAACCCACAAAAGTTTTTAAAATCAAAACTAATAAACTTATCATATTTCTGGCTACGAAGGGTTTGTTATACAAGGGGAAGGTTTTAAGCACCCCGCATATCCATGGTACTCCATGGGAACCTCTTTGTTTTTGTGTTATTGTCTTTTGTTTTTAAATAACCCTTTTTTTTGTGAAAATCCTATGTGAAAAACTTGTTTGAAATAGAGGGTGGGGATGGAAAGAGAAGGTTTTGAAAGTGAGCTCGATAAGATATCGCATCTTAGGCCTACATACCCCTTAAGTGCAATAGGGAAGTCAGAGCTTCTGTAGTTCCTCTTTTTTTTTTAAAAAAAAAAAGAGGAAAAAAAAGGGGGCCAAAGTGGCCAAAATCTTTTTGGGCGTGAGCTTTAAAATACTCACAATTTTTTTTTTTAAAAGAGGGTTAAGCTTTAAAATACTTAACAAATTTAAAAGAAGATTAGGCTTTAAAATACCTAACAAGTTTAAAGGGTTAAGCTTTAAAATACTTAACAAGTTTAAAAGAAGATTAGGCTTTAAAATACCTAATAAATTTTAAAAGGTTAAGCTTTAAAATACTTAACAGATTTTAAAACAAATCAAAGAAGCACCAAGCTTTAAAAATACAAGGTCAATTGGTTAAGGGAAGTTTCACCGGGAATAATTCATCTCTTAACACCAAGGTTTAAAAACAAGATCAATGGATCAAGAATAGTTTCACCGGAAATATTTCTATTCTTAAAACCAATCTTTCAAAACAAAAAGGGTTTTTTTGGCTAAGCTTTAACAATACTAAACCATAAACAAGTGAAAAGCTTTAAAATACTTTGCACAAACATAAAAGAGATTGGAAAAGAATTTAAGTACCTTGACAATTTAGTCAATATCATTCCCATCCTTTGGATAAAACATCAAGCTTAAACAATTAACAATAAATACCTCATGTATGTACAAGAACAAACAAGTGAGTGTTAACAAACAAGAGATGGATGTATCTAAACCCTTGGATTCAAATCATGTATGAATGATGAATGATTAATGTGATGATTAAATATTGGGTTAAATAAACAAAAATAATAACAAGTACAAGTCACATGGACATAAAATCAACAAGTATATGTACAAGACAAGGTTAAACATTTAAGTACAAAGACATGGATTAAAATCAACAAGTATGTACAAGCACAAATAAACATGGATAAACAAAGATCAACATATTGCAAATTTTTTGCTTAGGGTTTTAAACCTAAGGTTTTCTCAAATTAGGGTTTTAAACTAGGGTTTTGAACTAAACTCCTAAACCTAATTAATTTTAATTGTTAAATACCAATTTCTTTAGGAGAAAAGGTATAAGCATAGATAAGTGAAAGACACTCTAACCTATCCCTAAACAAATATTAACAAACATCCACAAAGTTTTATAAAAGAAACAATCAAAATAAAACAATTTTTAGTTGATTTTTAAACATAAAAGAACATGTTTTTGATTAATTTTTAAATGATGATAAAATAAATATTTTTGGGATTTTTTAACATGGTATGAAAATACACTAATAAATGCAACACAAAAAAAAAGAAGGGATTAAAAATAATTAATCTACTATTTTTTATGATTTTTCAAAGTTTAATAAAAAACTTAAATGGACAAGTGATAAAAATAAGACTTTTGTTTTCAACAAGGTTTGAACTCAAGACCTTAGGCTCACTACTCAAAACATACACCACTGGGCCAGCGCGCGTGTGGTGATTAGAGAATGCACTCAGTTCATAAAATATGAAACTTAGCTAACATGGAAAAAATGAGAAAATAAAACAAAAGTCTGGGGCGAGGGGGGTTCGAACCCCAGACTTTGAGGGCAAGAGGACTAAGGGCGCATTGGTGACCAAGTGGACTAAACGATGAATTCGTTTAAAGAACACCCACCATTCAAAATAAAATGAACTTATTTTTGAAACTGAAAAGATGGCGCCAACACCATCGTCTTCTTCCTCACCATGAACACAACAACAACATCCATGACTCAATTTCCAGTTTCTTAAATTCTTGACCAATTTCAAAAATGTAAAATCCTAACATGCTCAGAAATGTCACACGAATCTAACCATGCCATTTTTATAAATTTATTCACACTGTAACACATGAATTTAATCAAAACTTGTATGAACCCTAAAACTCAAATTTCAAATTAAACTCTTAAATCAAACAATCAATGTTCAGGACCTTAGGGCTATCATTCCTTGTGTGAAACAAAACATTTTGGAAACAAGAAGCACATAAATTCAGCTCCTTTTGAGGGAGCTCGAAATCAAGTCACATACCTCTGAAAATGGAGGTATGGAGAGCAATGTAGTTGACCTGGGAATGCCTCAAGGACTCAAATAGCTTCTATGAACCTCAGGGAAGCTATTGCAATGCTTAGAACTCTTTGATTGTACCTGCAAAACAAAATCGATTTCCACTTGGAGGAGAAAAAGTTATGGTTAGTGTGCTATGGAAATGATGTTACAGATGCAAAACAGAAGTTTAGATAGCTTCTATATGATGTTTAGAAGCTATCAAACTCAAAGGGCCTCAAAACGCACGAGTAAAACTTGATTTCCAAACTTTGGTTCAAAGAGACTTTTTTGTGAAATTTTGAATGGTGATTTTCTGTTTTAGGTGTTTGGCAAGTGTTTGGATGTTATGGATAGCTTCCAAATGATAAATAGAAGCGGTTGGAAAGGTTGTTTTGGTTTGAAAGTGTTTGGTTTAAGTTTTGGCTAGCTATGAGCTTAAAGAAAGCTTTAATGGAGGTTAAAACGTGATTTTTGGTTTGGAAGTGTTTGAAAGGCTAAGAGAGGTATGGACAACTTCTAATCGATGTTTAGAAGTTGTTCAAACTCTTGTTTGACACCCAAAACTCTTAGAACAAGAATTCACTATAAAAGTGAAAAGAAGAGAAAATGGAGAATTTCAAGTGACTATGGACTTGGAGAATTCTGGTGTAATTGATCAAGGGAGTGATACCCTCTATTTATAGGCAATATTTATGGTTTATGGAGGGAAAAAACTCAGAAGTTTGAGGCTCACATGTGATCTTGTACCATGTTGCTTATTTGTGAAGAAATGAGATTTTTGGTTTTCCATGGTGAAGTACAATGCTTTAGGCATGCTTGTAAGACTTTGATCTGATCTTAGAGAGGTTGCTTGTTGCATTTGAAGTGCTTTTGCTGCAAAGGAAACATTGTAGTGGCTCAAGAGAAGAGTGGTTGTGATTAAAGTCACTTTACTAGAATGGAAGTGTTAACTTTGTGCCATTAATGGAATGATCAATTGGATAATGGCTTAAACACTTGGATTATAGCTCAAAAGCAAGTGTAATCTTCTGATTATGGTGCTTTGAACAAGTTATATGGGCTGCAAGAAAGGAATCTTTAAAATTTGAACAAGTTTGGTTCATAACTTCTTCACTTTCTTCATATTTTTCTTCATTTTCAAGTGTTCATGGTGCCTTATTGACAAAACCATATCTCCATGATCAAGCCATAAAATTTCATGCTACTTAGCTCTTTGGAAAGCCCTTGTTACATACTTCAAATGAGTAGTTAAAAGTTTCCTCAAACTCCTTTTGGATCTTGGAGAAAAATGGACTTAAAGTGGAGGAAAAACTAGGTAAAACACTTAGAAAATTTTTTTTGAACATAAACCTTGTTTGCTCAAAATCACTTATAAATAATCACTTTTTGCCAAAAGGTGATGCTGACATAATTATTTTTATTTGAAGAGATCTACAACTTTCATGTTGGAAGTTTTTTGAGTTGTGTAGGTGAAATTTTGAGATCCATGAACTAGGTCAGAATGCACTTAAAAAAACCCTAGTTTGACTTTTGTTAACTTTTTGATTCTTGATGAATTCTTTGAATTTTCTTTGATCAAATGTATTCAATATCCATATGATGATGATGATTTGGACCCTTAAAAGTCCATGGTTGACTATTTTCCTCAAAAGTCAAAGGTTGACTTGTACAGTTGACTTTTTCCAAATGAATGGTTGTCTTGTGATTTCCAAATGAATCAAGCTCTCCTCTTCAAATGAATGATTTGAATGGACTATAATGTTGATTTGGATGCCCTTGAATCATATTTTGAGTCTTGGAACCATCTCCTGATTAAAAGTCAACCCTCTAGTGGAAAATTAGGTCAAAAACTCTAATTGGAGCTTCTGATGAACTTGAAAGTGATTGATCTTGTATTGAACCATCTTTGGACTTTGATTTTGACTGGAAAACTCCTTTGAATCATAAAAGAATGTTGAACTCTTTTGTGTGTAACACCCCTCTAATACCCCACGGCATTTAACAAAATTAAATCAGAGTAAACATGCAAAGGGTGTCACAATTCAAAAATAAAAGAAAACACACGTTCGGCATATGTCATGCTTTCTCTGAAACATCTGAATTATAACTCATTAGATAAAAATCATGTTTACACAGCGGAATCAAATCATCAAGTCAACATTACATCGTTAATGTATCAGACTTCAAATAAAATAAACAATAGAGTTATAATCAAAACTCAAAACATCGCATTCCCAGTGTTACATCTATCAGAGCATGACACCGACACAACAACTAAACCGACTTATGAGCTAATCCTCACCAAGTCAAAAACAGCTATCCTCAATCTGAAAATGTCAACAGTAAGGGTGAGTCTCATCACAGTTAACAAATGTTATTGCATCTTAAATAACAACACGTCATAGTTATATTATTCACCCAATTTCATCATATTCAGATTATCAGGAACATCCATCATTTACACAAATGCCAACAAAAAACACATCTTTCAAACAGACAATCATACTCAACATTAATCCAACAAAACACGCAACCAACACATCATCAATATTTATAACACTGGAATACTTCCAATCATGTTATAAAAGTATGCACATGTATGAACTGACACTATGCATGTGGTACCAACATCATCCAATGGGAATAACCCATGACCGATCCAACATCATCCAGATACGGCCTTGCCAGCACAGATTCCACACAATGGGAATCATGCCCTTCACTGATCCAACACACCCTTATGGATACAGTATCATCAATGCACATGAATGAATGCAACATATATGTCGCGGGAAAAATCGTATCCTTTTTCGGGATGAGACACCTGATGCCTTCTTTGGGCTCGAGTGCTCAAAAAAAATGATTTTTCTTTTGTTTCGACCAAACTTTTTATTGTTTCCAAAGTAGGAAAAGAAAAAAAGCTGCAATAACCTTAAAAGTGGGGGAGAGATCTTTGGGTAAGAGGGTTGGTTATACGAAGGGAAGGTATTAGCACCCAACGTATCTATAGTACTCTATAGGTTTCTTTGCTATGTTTTTCATTCCATGTTATTGAGAGGTCCTGTTGTGAGATAGGTGGGAAACTAAGGTGTTTGTTTGATTATGCTCGCAAAGATTGTCGCAATCTTCTGCATACATATCCCTTAGAGGGAATCAGAGCATCTGTAGCTCGGGTCTACGGGTGCTAAGGTTTGAGTGGTTTGAGGGAGAAGTTTTGCTCGCCAAGGATACGACCTTGTGCCTACGTATTCTCAAAGGGATGTTGAGAAAGTCAGAGCAATCGTAGTTCCCACTTATGCTAGTGGAAGCAAAGGATAAGAGACAAATGTCATCTAAATGTTCGATGTATCTAATCTATATCATCACATACATCTGTTTGATTTTTGTTTGAAAATCTTTTCATTATAAGCCCTGGGCCATGCCACTTATGGTGCTTAGAATGATAAAGATGTTTTTGTTTAACCAGCCTTGTGGCAAAAACTTTCAATGAAGTCAGCCTTGTGACAAAAAGTTTTGATTAATCAGCCAGCCTTGTGGCAAAAGTTTCAATGAAGTCAGCCTTGTGACAAAAACTTTGATTAATCAGCCAGTATGGTGGCAAAACGGTTTGATTGATTAGCCAGCCTTGTGGCAAAAAAGTTAAGTTGATTGATTGATTGATTGTTTGTGATGATATAGAAGAGATACTCCTATCATAGAGATTATAAATGTCTAATCTCCTAGGGTATTTGTTTTGGATATTGGGGATGCTTATAAGAAGCCCGTGGGTCCTTGTACGAAGCCCAAGAGGAGGCTATCCGAGGGTCCTTGCATTGTAAGCCCAAGAGGAGGCTATGGGAGGGACAATCGAGTGTCCTTGCATTGTAAGCCCAAGAGGAGGCTATGGGAGGGACAAGTCGTTTGTACGAAGCCCAAGAGGAGGCGTGGTATAGTTAGTTTGAGCTCTTAGAGCGATTTCACCGGGAAACCATACTCTATGTCCTAACCTAAACTAGGGAGATTCTTTGCACGAAGCCCAATAGGAGGCTATGGGGAACCTAGTGTTGTACTAAGTTGAACAAGTATAACACAATCACAAACATGAACAAGTACGAACAAATATGAATAAGTACATGAACAGATATGAACAGTTATACATATATGACAAAGTGTGTGTATATAATGGAGTTTATGAAGGAAATATACCTGTAAGCATGATCCATTTGTATACACGGGGGCTCGGGACTTATACTCGGGGAGAGGCCCACTTGCGTTTATTCAAAAGCTATGTAAACAAGTATTTACAAAAGGGCTCGGGACTTATACCTACATGGAGGCCCATGGTATTTTTGGGAAGATTTAAAGAAAACCTTCATTTTTGATTTGTTATTCGAGGTTAAAAATCAAATTGATCGAGGTATGTACAAAAAGGTGAATGTACAATGAAATACCTAATTTCATGTACGGGAATGGGACTTATACCTATGTGGAGGCCCATGTTTTATTTTATAAAATATGGTTGATTGTTTTTGTTAAAAAGATGCGAGGTTTTGAAAACAGTTTGAAAGTTTTTGTTTTGAAAGAAGTTTTTTGCTTAAAGAAAAACTATACAAAGAAAAAGGAAAGGGACTTATACTCTCTAATATTCGAGAGGCCCATGTTTGAAAATCAATTGATCAATCCAAAAAAAGATTTAATCAATAGTTTCTTTTGAAAAGAAAAACTAAAAAGAAACGGTTTATCGTTTTGAAAAATTGTGATCGTTTGTTTTAGAACGGTTTGAATTTTGACAAAAGTCAACTTAATTAAGATAAAAAACAAATTTCATGCTTAATTAAGACCTAAATAATTAGGGTTTGATCACAAAATATTTACAAGTGATTAAGTTTAAAAAAATCAAATGAAAAACAATATTTAAAGTATTAAAAAACACTTAAAAACATGTCATTTTAAACTTAATTAAAAATGTATTAAATAAATATTTTTTTTGTGATTTTTTGAGTATTCATAAAATATATGTGTTAAATAAAAAGTGTGCAAAAAATGAAGCAAAAATGAATTGATTTGGTTAGTTAATTAATTGAGTGAAGTTTTGTGAAAAACCAAAGAAAAAAGTGATAAAAAATAAGGGATGGGCCAGCCAAGGCTTGAACCCACGCCCTTTTGGTTTCAAGTCCAAAAGCTTACCAACTAAGCTGCGCACGCAGCTTGTTATTAAGACACATTCAGTGAAATATATAACAAACAAATATTTGAATTTTGTTTTAAAACACGCGCCACTATTCATCATCATCATCATCGTTATTTCTGACACAGAGCCATGGCTATCCCAAGCTCATCCACGGCCAGATTCAAACTCCTCAAAACTCAATCATTTTTAACAAAGTAAAGATGCATCTTGCTCGAAATTTAACCACGAATTCAATGATGTAAACGATTAAAGCTAACAATCAGAGATGCTCATGAATTTTGGAACTCCCAAATTAAACCCTAACTGAACAAACTCAAAATTCTCGAGCCACAGTCAATTTTAATGCAAGTTATGGATTCAATTAGCTTCGCAATGATCATGTGAACAATTCTATCTTCAAAGTTTATGCTAAATATGCATGAATCGTGATATTCAAAAACGCATAAAAACTTACCTTGGCTGGAATTTCCAGAACTCGAGAGAGTGCTTCCAGATGCAAACTTTTGATCCTATTAGCTTCCTTGAGTGTATTTGAGTGTGTTCCAACTCCTAACTTGCTTTGAAACTTGTTGAAACTCCATGACCAAATCAAAGTGCAGCTTGCTGATTTTTGAATGAGAGAGTTTGATTGGCACGATACCAGAAGCTATTTTATGGTTTAGATGATTTCTATATGATGTATATGAGGTGTTGGAAGTGGAAATTTGATGGATGCACGAGTGGATTTTGTTTTGGCAAGTTTTGGCTCACTTTGTGCATATATGGAGGTTGAAGAGTGATTATGTGATTTGGGTGTCTTTGAGAGGTGTGAATGGTTCAAACAACTTCCATATGATATTTAGGAAGTGTTAGAAGCATCACTTTGCTTATAACTTCAAAGGTTTGGAAATTGGTATTTCTCCCTCTTTGAAAACTCATGAAACTTACAACTTAAGAAAGAAAGAGAAAACCAATTCTTTGAGAGGTTTTGGTGTGCTCTTGAATGTGATTTCCATCTCTATTTATAGGCCAAGAAATATGGTGACAAGGCTTTGCAAGTTGGTTTTGCAATGATGGTTTTTGGCTTAAGAGATAAAGAGAATATTTGCATTAAATGCAAAATGGTTAAAACTTAAACCATGGTTAAAACTTGCCAAGCTTCTTATCTCTTTCCAATCTGTCTACAAACCAAAAATATCTTGCAATTATTGGTGGTTTATGTCATTTCTTGCATCACAAGGTGAAATGGTTCATAATTTTGGCAAAAATGGCTTGTAATTTCAAATGCTCACTAATGGCAAAATTCAAAACCATAGCTATGCTCCATATTTTTCCATGCTCTTGGACATTTTGGAAAGCTCATATTACACACTTCAAAACCCTAGTTGAAAGTTTCTTCAAGACCTTTAAGAAAATGGGTGAAAAAGATCCATGAACTTTGAAGAAAATGAGATTTTAAGTGAAATTTTCAAAAGATGCCAACTTTGAAGCTCCATATCTCTTAAATGGTTGATCTTTTGGAAAATCATCATATGTGACAAAGTTGTTTATTGGATCAAAATCTACAACTTTCGTGTTGGAAGTTTTTTTTCAGTTTGTAGGTGAAATTTTGAGAAATTCCCTTCCAAAGTTTGGAAAAAACCATTGAAAAACACTTAGAATTTTTCTAAGTATGGAAAGTCAAACTTTTGACTTTTTGATTCTTGATTGATTTTCTTGATTTTTCTTGATCAAATGACTTCATATATCATATATTGATGATTCAAAACTTCAAAAGTCAAGGTTGACCAAAATTCCCCAAAAGTCAATGGTGATCTTGTACAGTTAACTTTTTCAAACGAATCGCGTTTCTGGAGATTTTAAATGAACCAAGCTATCCTCACTAAATGAATGGTATGAATGGATCATATTGAGTTATTGGAGGACCTTGAGCCATGGTTTAAGTTATGGCACCATGTTCTGACTGAAAAGTCAGTTGTTCAGTGAATTAGGTCAAAAACCCTAATTGTCGACCTGATGAGATTGATGACTGTGGATCTTGAATTGAGATGCAATTCCCATTGGATGCTGTCATAGGGATTATTTAAGGATGATTGAAACCTTTGATTGACTTCCTGGGGATTTTTAGGGTTTCCCAAATGTGATCCTTGATTTCAGTCCCTGATAGTTTAAAACCCTATTCTGATGATTTGAAATTTCACTGTTGATCAATCCTTGTGTAGGAGATGTCTTGAGCCAATGGATTAGGTCAAAATGATGCACTTGGGGTCTTGAAGTCATGTCCCAAGTCATTAGGTCAAATCCTGAGCAAAAGTCAGGAGTATGCTATCTTCAGTCAAAACCCTAACTTGGTTGATTCAGAGCCTTTGAGCTTATTGAAATGAATCTCTGAGGACCAAATGTTGATTGTTGATGAAGATGATTCATTTGAGATGAAGGGGGAACAAAACCCTAATTGATTGTTGCTTGTACTGATGAGTGATTTCTTGATTAAACCCTGCTGAGTCACAAGTAGCAAATACAAGCTATGCAACTTGTTAGAGATGCAAATGATGCATATGCTATGATATGAGGTGGTATCTTAGGTCAAAAATTGGGGTATGACAGATGCCCCTATTTAAGTTTCTTCAACCTGAGACATGAAGATTGAAAATCTTCGTTTTGATAGGGTGGAAGAGACTTAAATATCAGAAGACGCAAATTTTGGACCTAAGATACCAAAATTGCGGATGATTCAAGGATATCTTTACCGAGGGACATCAAAACTGACTCCACTGGGGACAAGAGATCGAGAAGGATGTCTCAATCCGTTTTAGGAAGAGAATCCGTTTTTCTTTTCGGGAAAGCAAGTGTATGCTTCACCGGGGAATGATAGCTTTGTAAGAAAAGCTTACCTATTGACATTACCGACCATCAGCACAGGGATAGACTTGTTAATAATGCGAAGGTGAAAGGTATGAAACTGTATTACCGACTATCATCATGGTGATAGACTTGACAAGGTAAAAGAGTTTCAAAGGTTCGGTTAATATTACCGACTATCAGCATGGTGATAGATATGTTAAATAATATAACCAGAACAAAAGGTTACCGACTACCAGCCTCGTGATAGCGATTTTGAAGACATGATCAATTATCAGCCGAGTGATAAAATGATCCTGGAGACTTTGCTAGGGAAATTACTGGTTATTCAGCCTTGTGAACAGTAATAAGGCCCTGATTGTCAAATGGTCTTCATGATTGATTTCCTTAAGAGGAAAAAGCTTTTGAAAGAGACATAAGCTGCTCGGATGATGAGGCTATTGCTTATTGTCTGTTTTTCACGACTCTATTTGGGGAATCGGAATTTGAATCTCTGGTAAAGACAAGGTTCTATCCATGAATGAATTGGAAAGAAACAGTCAAACAAGACTTTGTACCCAATGAGGAATGAACTCGACTGGGGATTTTCTCCTTCGTTTTGAGAGGAGAAAACTAAAGCAACCTTCTTCCACGAGGAATGATCTCAGTGGGGAACTGGAGAAAGAAGATGTTCTTTCTGCTTATGGGTGACAATCTATTTGGAGAGATGACGCGCCCGTACCTGTTTCTTTTTTCTTCTTTTTTTTTTTTTTTGCTTTTTCTCTTTTTTTTGGGATAGATATATCCTGAACAAGTGATTTTAGGCAGACATTTGAAAAATGCAATGATGCATAAATGATGCAAATATGTATGAATGATGAATGTCATGAATGTCGCATGCATGCTAACAATACTGACAGATAAAGAAGTATACTGGAGAGGGACCGACGTCGCAATACAACCAGATACTTGGCAAATGTTCTTCAACACGGTGTAGATAACACAGGTGATGAATGGTGTTGCGTGCTTTAATCTTCTCTGGGGATGATAAGCATCTTTTCTTATTGAGATGGAAGAACCTCTTCACTAGAGATGGAAAATCTTCGTCACTGGGGATAAAAGACCTTCTTCACTGGGGATAGAAGAGCTTTCTCACTGGGGATAGAAGAGCTTCTTCACTGGGGATAGAAGAGCTTTCTCACTGGGGATAGAAGAGCTTCTTCACTGGGGATAGAAGAGCTTTTCCTATCATAATCTTTGATTCATCCTATGGAGATAGCTGTTGATGTTCCTTCTGTTGTTCACAACTCAAAGGAAAGTTTCGCCTTTATTTTGAAAAAGGAAAGTAAATTCATTTTAAAACTTTTTTTCTCTTTTTTTTTTCTTTCAAAAATGAATAACACAATTAAAGCGTCATTTTGCAAGCTAAAAGAAATTAGAGATTGCAAACAAATGGGCACAAGGCTCAAATTTATTTAATAGGATGGTAATCAGCTAAAGGCGTGATTCCACGGAGTATTTACAAAAGTTGGAAATGGTAAATATGCGGAAAAGGCTACATTGAAAGCAATAACCACTATTCCCCCAACAACTTTGAGTTCCAACTGTGCTTGTCGCTTCAGATTGGCGATGATTTGATTGAAGATCCTTCGATGAAAAAGACTCCTCAGGTGACGAAGTACGGACTGATGCAGTTACTTTGTCATAAATCCTTAATTTTTGCCTAGATTGCCCTTTCAGGTTTTCAATCTACCAGGATGAATTTTTCTGTTTATTGTCTCTAATTTTTGCCTGGACCGCCCTTTCAGGTTTTCAGTCCACCGAGACGCTCATTTTTGACTAAGTCGCCCTTTGCGGGTTTTCGACTTACCGAGCTGTTCTTTTGTTCTTTTTTAGACAAAGTATTTCTTGACTGCATCAGCATTCACAGGATGTGGGAGTTCATCAACATCCATGGTTGCAAGAGTCATGGCGCCGCCAGAAAATGTTCTTTTGACAACATACGGGCCTTCGTAATTAGGAGACCATTTGCCCCTAGAATCTGGTTGAAAAGACAAGATCTTTTTAAGCACGAGGTCGCCTTCTTGAAATTCACGAGGTCGAACCTTTTTGTTGAAAGCTTGTTTCATCCTTGCTTGGTATAACTGTCCATGGCATAGAGCAGTCATATGTTTTTCTTCGATTAAGTTCAACTGATCGTATCTGCTTTGACACCATTCAGCCTCTGATAACTTAGTCTCCATGAGGACTCTCATTGATGGGATTTCAACTTCTACAGGGAGCACAGCTTCCATGTCGTATACTAGAGAAAAGGGAGTTGCCCTTGTTGAAGTACGCACTGAAGTACGGTACCCATGTAAAGCAAATGGCAGCATTTCATGCCAGTCTTTGTAAGTGACGACCATTTTCTGGACGATCTTCTTAATGTTCTTGTTAGCAGCTTCGACGGTGCCATTCATTTTTGGTCTGTAAGGAGAAGAGTTATGATGCTCAATCTTGAATTCCTCACATAATTCTTTCATCATTTTGTTGTTCAAGTTCGAACCATTGTCAGTAATGATCTTGCTGGGAACACCATATCGGCAAATGATGTTATTCTTGATAAACCTCACAACCACTTGTCTTGTAACATTGGCGTAAGATGCTGCTTCGACCCATTTGGTGAAGTAATCAATGGCTACCAAGATGAAACGATGATCGTTTGAAGCTTTCGGCTCGATCATTCCAATCATGTCGATACCCCACATGGAGAAAGGCCACGGAGATGAGAGAACGTTGAGTAGAGTCGGTGGCACATGGATCTTATCTGCATAGATCTGGCACTTGTGACATCTCTTCACGTGTTTACAACAATCAGATTCCATTGTCAACCAATAGTATCCTGCTCTTAAGATCTTTTTGGACATTGCATGCCCATTTGAATGAGTTCCAAAGGACCCTTCATGCACTTCATGCATTAACATGTCTGCTTCGTGTCTGTCCACGCATCTGAGCAAAACCATGTCGAAGTTTCTTTTGTATAGCACATCTCCGTTCAGGAAGAAACTGCCAGAAAGTCTCCTTAGAGTTTTCTTATCTTTGTTTGATGCCCTAAGTGGGTACTCTTGAGTTTGAAGGAAGCGTTTGATGTCGTGGAACCACGGTTTATCATCGATGACTGCTTCCGTTGCAAACACATAGGCGGTCCTTTCAAGGCGCGTGATTCTGACTGTAGGCATATCATTCCAATGATTGACTTTGAACATGGAAGATAGAGTAGCCAAGGCGTCTGCCATTCGATTTTGATCTCGAGGTATATGATGCAATTCATCCTTGTTGAAGAAAGTCAACAGACGTCTTGCATAATCTCTGTAAGGAATCAAGCCAGGGTGGTAAGTTTCCCACTTGTCTTTGATTTGGTTGATCACGAGGGCTGAATCTCCATATATGTCGAGGATCTTGATTCTTAAGTCAATGGCTTCTTCGAGACCCATGATACAAGCTTCATATTCTGCGATGTTGTTGGTGCAATCAAATAGCAATCTGGCGGAGAACGGGATATGAGTACCCTTGGGAGTGATGATGATTGCCCCAATTCCATTGCCAAAAGCGTTTACTGCTCCATCAAAAATTAGGCCCCATCTTGATCCAGGATCAGGACCTTCTTCAGGTAACGGTTCGTCACAATCTTTCATCTTCAAGTACAAGACATCTTCATCAGGAAAGTCAAACTTGAGAGATTGATATTCATTAATTGGTTGATGCGCCAAGTGATCGGCGAGAATGCTTCCTTTGACCGCTTTTTGGGCATGGTACTCAATGTCATACTCAGATAACAGCATTTGCCATCGGGCAATCCTTCCTGTTAAGGCAGGCTTTTCAAAGACATACTTGATCGGATCCATTTTAGAGATTAACCAAGTAGTATTGTTGATCATGTATTGGCGGAGACGTTTTGAAGCCCAAGCCAAAGCACAACACGTTTTTTCGAGCATGGAGTAACGAGACTCACAGTCTGTGAATTTCTTACTCAAGTAATAGATGGCATGCTCCTTCTTACCGGTTTCACCTTGCTGTCCAAGCATACAGCCCATGGATTCTTCCAACACGGTAAGGTACATGATTAGTGGTCTTCCTTCAACTGGAGGAATCAATATTGGTGGTTCTAACAGGTATTCCTTGATACTGTCGAACGCTTTCTGGCAATCTTCAGTCCATACAACCCCTTGATCTTTGCGGAGAAGCTTGAAAATTGGCCCACAAGTAGCAGCCATTTGAGAGATAAATCTGGAGATATAGTTCAATCGTAATCCTCTTACTTGCTTTTCAGTTTTTGGTGCAGGCATCTCTTGAATAGCTCTGACTTTGTCGGGATCTACTTCAATACCTCTTTGGCTGACAATGAAACCCAAGAGTTTTCCAGATCTAACCCTAAAAGTACATTTGTTAGGATTCAAGCGAAGCTGATATTTCCTTAATCGTTGAAACAACTTCAAAAGGTATTCAATATGTTCTTCTCCTGTGCTGGACTTGGCTATCATGTCGTCCACATAAACTTCAATTTATTTATGCATCATGTCATGAAAGAGAGTAGTCATTGCCCTTTGGTAAGTTGCGCCTGCATTCTTCAATCCAAACGGCATCACTTTGTAGCAAAAGGTACCCCATGGGGTGATGAAAGAAGTCTTCTCCATGTCTTCAGGAGCCATCTTGATCTGATTATAACCAGAGAACCCGTCCATGAAGGAAAAGACGTTGAACTTAGCGGTGTTATCAACCAGCATGTCGATATGCGGTAATGGAAAGTCATCTTTTGGACTGGCCTTGTTCAAGTCACGGTAGTCAACACACATTCTGACTTTGCCATCTTTCTTCGGAACTGGCACTATGTTGGCCAACCATTGAGGATATTCTGAGGTGACAAGAAAACCTGCGTCGAGCTGTTTTTGAACTTCCACTTTGATCTTGTTAGCCATATCAGGGTGAGTCCTTCGCAATTTCTGCTTAACCGGCGGACATTCTGGCTTCAATGGCAAATAATGCTGAACAATATTGGTATCCAACCCAGGCATGTCTTGGTAGGACCAGGCAAACACGTCCACATATTCTTTGAGAAGGTCTGTCAACTTACTCTTGACATCAGTATCAAGCAGCGATCCAATGGTCACTTCTTTTTTGTCTTCTTCAGAACCCAAGTTGATCTTTTCTAAAGGCTCTTTGTGAGGCAGAATGGCTCTTTCCTCGTGCTTAAGTAATCGGGAGATCTCGTCCGGGATCTCCTCTTCTTCCTCTTCTTCGGCTTCGAACACAGGAAACTCAAAGTTGGGAGAGGGCATAGGGTTATTGCATTCAATGGGTTTATCAATAGTAAATCTGCACATGTGATTTATATTTATTTCAGAAAATTTATGAATGCAAGAGTGTATGCAGATTTTTTTGAAAAAGTTTTTTTTTTTATTTTGGTTTTTTAGGATTACCATTTCCAGAAAAAGCAAAAATAGAACATATAATGTAGGGAATTCAAAATGACACTTTATTTATGATTCATCTTTGAAACAAAGCCCTAAACACAAACTCATTTGTCTTGGGCAGGACAAAGAGGGAAACTTTTAAAAACAAAGCCCTATACACAAAGTTATTTGGGCGGAACATTTAAAAGCAAAGCCCTATAAAACATCTCTCTGCTTTGGGCAAGGCAGGAGGTCAAAATAACAGCGAGGTGATTACTTTGAGCGGCGAACAACATTCGGAACGTCGACAGCTTTCCAGTAGCAACTAACTCCTCTGTGTATTATGTATTCAGGAAAATTCTTCTCAGAATTATCTTCAGTTTTGACATCGACCGCTGGTCGAGCAGGATTTGAAGGTCCTGGTTTGTCACCCTTGCTCTTTGTAGAGTTGAAACGGTCTTCTTCTACTTCTTGAAGAGCATAAGATGAGTCACAATCTTCAGAATTTTCAGGATGTATTTCCCAGTCTTCAGGATGAAGAGACTCATTGTCAGCGACACTTTCCGAGTCAGTTGCGGGACCATCTTCCCATTCATCTTCAAAAATGGCATTTATGTGATAATAACCATCTTCAGGATTGTTAATCTTGGTAGATGCATTGAATCCGAAATCTTCAGTAATTTCAGGCTGCTGTGAAAATTGAGAGTATTTGTAGGCCTCTTCTGGTTGACTGTTATATTCAAAGGAATCTCCCCATCCAGTTGGTTGGATATCTTCAATCGCAATCTTTGAACTTTCAGGTGCAGTATATTTCACCATATAATCATATTTGCCACTTGGTTGTCCCAAGGTGTCCCAAACCTCTGCAGGAATAGGCGGAATTTCTTTAGCACTTGTTTCCTTTGAAGGAGGATATGGTTCTTCCTGAGATATGTATCCCGAGTCATTGAGATAACATTTCCATTCTTCTTCAGTATCAGAGAGACCTTCTTCGATGCATTCTTCAATAAGGACATTAACCTCTTGAGGAATTGGGTTAAGGAACCCTCCACTAATGAATGTTTCTTTGATCGGACGAAGGGTTTCATCCTTCTTGGTGCAGTTTGAGAATGTTGGTGAACATCCGAGTCCTGCTCCGGTTTCATTCTTGGTAGGGATCACAACTTGCCCCCAGCCAGTGGTAGTTCCATCTTTCACTACTTTTACTGCCTCTTTGTAAGAAGAGATCGATGCTTTCTTTTTGGAAGATTCGTCTTCTAAAGAGAGACCTTGGAACTGAGTTCCTTCCACATCATCAGCACCAATGAAAGAGAAATTGGATAAATGACTCACCATTAAGGCTTGTTCTCCACTTATCGTTACCAATTTTCCATTTGTTACAAATTTTAACTTTTGATGGAGCGTAGAAGTTACTGCCCCTGCTTCATGGATCCATGGTCGTCCTAACAGACAGCTATAAGCAGCTTGAATGTCCATTACCTGGAAGGTGATTTGAAATGTATGTGGGCCAATTGTCATGGGAAGGTTGACTTCGCCGATAACAGATTTTCGCGAACCATCAAATGCTTTGACTACTACACCACTGAACTTCATAGGCATTCCTTGGTAAGACAAGCGAGCAAGAGTCGTCTTTGGCATCACATTCAAGGAAGATCCGGTGTCTACCAACACATTGGACAAAGAGTCTGACTGACAGTTCATAGAAATGTGCAAAGCAAGATTGTGATTTTTACCCTCCTCGGGGAGTTCTTCATCACAGAAGCTTAAATTGTTGCAAGCAGTTATGTTGGCTATTATCCCATCAAAATGGTCAACAGTCACATCATGATCTACAAAAGCTTGATCCAAAACTCTCATCAGGGCTTCCCTGTGGGCTTCTGAATTCAACAGCAATGAAAGTATTGAGATCTTTGAAGGAGTCTGCATAAGCTGATCCACAATCTTGTATTCACTTCTTTTGATAAGCTTCAAAATTTCGTCAAAGTCAGGATTGACATTGGTTCCACTGGATTGACCAACATCAGTGTTTGTATTACTGACAGGAGTTTCCACAGGATTCCCTATTGGTGTATTGACAGGATTTTGTCCGGTAGCAGGAGCAACAGGCTGCTTCGGAGGTAGTGGAGTATACACACGTCCACTTCTTGTTACTCGACTCACATCAGCGATGTTCACGACAGATGAAAGAGTAGGTAAAGGAACTTCTTGTCCATCCTTTATCATTGTTGCATTGTAGTTGTATGGAACTGCCTTGTCAGAGTCATAAGGAACAGGTCCAGGTAGACAAATGAACAAAGGAGCAATAGGAACATTTGGTTTGTTGTAAGTAACTTCTATGCGCTCAGGCATGTTGAAATGAGGAACGATGACGTTAACTTTAGGAATTTCCGAGTTGATATCTGAGACTAAAAGCTCATGCGGATAACATCCTATCATGTTAACTTCATCTTCATTCCTATTTCTGTAGATCTGAATAGTACCATTATCCAACAGAACTTGGAGATCTCTTCTCACAATCGAACATCCGTGAGGATCTACACAACATATGCTACAGGAACCGTAGTGATGCTGGCGAAAATTCTGCCCTTGACAGAGAGTAGCGTGCATTTGTACCAAATCTGCTCTTGAGAAATTGATATTATAGACTCGGTATGGACTAGGACATCCATACACCATGTTTACAACATGCCCTCCATGATTGGGCAGCGAATTTGCTTGCACATTTGGATTCAAATTTCTGAAAGAGAGGAGATTAGATCTAACCAACCTCTGAACTTCATATTTCAAGGCTATGCAATGCTCAAGATCATGGCCAGGTGCTCCTTGATGATAAGGGCATGAGACCTCAGCTTTGTACCACCATGGGAGTTTCTCAGGTACGGGTGGTGGTGCTTTAGTTTGAACAAGACCTCTTTCAATCAAAGCAGGGTACAATTCTGTGTAGGTCATTGGAATCGGATCAAACTGTGGAGCTCTTTGTACACGATTCTGATTATTGTTAAACTGTTGAGCCTGTTGTTGTTGAAACTGCGGGGTAAATCCCGGATTCGGTGCTGTATTAACGGCTGGTGCGATAGCAGCTACCTGTCGTTGACGATTGACATTTCCTCTTGGCCTCCCTTGGGATACCATGTCAACACTTTGTTCCTTCTTCTTTGGGAAACCACTTCCGAACTTTTTGGTTCCGCTTGAAGATCCACCTTCTTTAGTTAGACGTCCGATTCGGAACCCTTCTTCTAGACGCATCCCCATGTTTACCATTTCGGTGAAATCACTTGGAGCACTAGCAATCATGCGTTCATAATAAAACGGGCCAAGAGTATTCAAGAAGATCTTTGTCATCTCTTTCTCTTTTAACGGTGGATTAATCTGAGCAGCAGTTTCTCTCCATCGTTGGGCATACTCTTTGAAAGCTTCATGGTCTTTCTAAGCCATGGACCGAAGCTGATCTCTGTCTGGAGCCATATCCGAGTTATACTTGTATTGTCGGACAAAGGCCTCACCTAGGTCATTGAATGTTCGAATATTAGTGCTATCCAAGCCTGTGTACCACTTCAGTGCGGCACCAGTCAAACGGTCTTGAAAGTAATGGATAAGCAACTGATGATTATCTGCATAAGTAGACATCTTTCTAGCATACATCACAAGATGGCTTTGTGGACAAGAACTACCTTTGTACTTCTCAAAGTCAGGGACCTTGAATTTAGCAGGTATTTGTACACTGGGAACCAAACATAGTTCCTGGGCATTCTTTCCAAACAAATCTTTTCCACGGATAGCTTTAACTTCCAGCTGCATCTTGTTAAACTGCTCTTGGAGATCTCCCACAAGATTACGCTGATTTGTGCTATCACCTTGATCATGATAAATCTCATTGCCATCATAAGGAACAGTGTGAACCATAGGGGTCGGAACCGTCATAGTGGGTTGAGAAAGTGCCATAGTGATTTGGGAAAAAGTTACCCCTGAATGTGGAATAAACGCCGAACCTTGTGTAGCAGGCGCTTCAGTTGTGGTTGTTTGAACCCCAGAGAAATTATGGCGAAAACCTGCACCAAAGCTGAAAGGCGGGCCCCAACCTTCTGGCATGGAGAAAGATGGAATACTGAATGCAACTGTAGAAACTGGAGTAGTGACTTCAGATGTCACTGTTGCTTGACTGTTTGGTGGCGGCGGCTGATTCTGTGCGGCCATTAAGGAGTCAACCAGAGTAGTGAGACTTTCCAACTTTTCCTGAAGGGTGGTCCCTGTACCACGAAGCTCAATACTCTCTTGTTCAGAGTGTTCCATTACTCTTCTTCTGCTTGAACGAGTATTGTATCTATGATCTGATTGCGAGCGCGGTCGAGAAACTTTGAGACGCGACAGCTTGACGATCTATTGGAGAAAGATCCAAAAGATGAGACTCTATACAACGGACTCGATATGCAGAATGATGTATGCAAAAAGAAATTTATGATTTTTCCAAATATTTTAAAGATTATTTCCTTGCAAACATTTGAACACAAACTATTCTTTTATTGAATAAATGGGAAATGTTACAACATTGGAGCGTAGCTCCTTACAAAAGCAAATGATAAATAAAAAGCTAAACAATCCTAAGCATCTTCATCAGACGAAGAACCAAATGCATTGTGCAGCTTGAGCTTCATGATTTATTTCCCATAGTAAGCTTTCAATTCGGCCTTTTCGGTCCTCAGTTTGTCAACAACATTCTTCCAATCATCAGGAGTCGGAGCGTTGCTTGTTGAGCCTTCAAGATTCTTCTTGCTTTCTTTGATGTACCTCTTGATTGCAGCGTCTTTCTGACGAATCTTATCATCTTTGCTCATGAGCCATCCATCTTGATAATAGAGAGTTTCTTCGTGATCTTTCACTCTTTTCTTCAACTTTCTATTTTCCACATCAGTTCTACGAAACTTTTCTTCCCAAGCGTCTTTTTCCACCCTCATCTTAGCCAAAGTGTCTTGGTATTCCTCCATAGTGGGAATGTTGGGTCGTTGAGACACTGCAGGAAACATGGGTTTTTCATAAGCATAAGGCATTTGGAACTCTTTTGCTCTTTTCTTTACCCAGTAGGTGTAGGCGTCCATGGCAATGCAATTTCTTGCCTCACCTTTTTCTTTCCATCGGACATCGTACCAAGCTCTCACCATTCTTGCTTTCAACCTTTGAGGATTATCCCCTTCTCGGTAGAAGTAGCCTTCCACTGAGGGACCAATGGGTTTAGTTGAATTTGCATACCCGAGTTGTCGTCGGGTTAGGACCGGATTGTAGTTAATTCCTCCTTGTGTACCAATGAGGGGTACGTTGGCGAATTCTCCGCAACTGTCAATGGTTTCCGTACCACAGCGAGCCAAGGTATACCAATGAATATCATTATTAGTAAGAGACATAAGTCTTCGAGGCCAACGTAAGCCTTCTCGGTTTTCCGTGAAAATAGGAGACTCAGGTAAGTGTGAAACAATCCATTTGAACAACAGAGGTGCACAACACACAATGATTCCACCGTCTTGGCGATTCCTATGATGGACAGAGAAATACATGTCACCAAGCAAAGTCGGAACAGGATTTCCAATCAGAAAGACCTTTATGGCATTGATATCAACAAAATCGTTAACGTTGGGAAACAGAACCAACCCATAGATGAGCAAGACTAGTATAGCTTCAAAAGCTATCATGCTACCAGTTTCGATGAAATCAAAGGCTTTCTTTATTAGGAAGTGTGAAGTTAAACCCGGGAGGTTTCCTTTGGTAGTCCAATTACTCTCTACTTCAGATTTCTTCAAGTGGATACTTGCTGCAATGATGTGTGACTTAGGAATGGCTTCCAAACCATTGAAGGGTATTTTGTCAGACACAGGAATACCCAAAAGATTGGCATATTCTTCCAAGGTCGGTACCAACTGGTAGTCTGGAAAGGTGAAACATCGGTAGACGGGATCATAGAACTGAACCAGAGTTTTGAGAAGTCCTTCATCAACATGAGTGTTCAAGATAGGCAAAAGCTTTCCATAACTTTTCCTAAAATCGGGAGGATCTTGTACAAAAGATGCCAACTCTCTCAGTTTTTCCACATCAGGCACTTTGAAACCGTACTTTTTGGTATGCCTTTTTACCCCTTCCATAACTTAATCCTATAATGTTTGCAAAGAAAATTCTCTAAATTTTTTTGGAAAAATCATGTTTTTATGGAAAAAAATGGGTTTTTTTTTAATGAATGTATGAATGCATGGATGCATGGATGCCACATATTCAAACATGGTAAAGCAAACATGGTAGCGCAAACATGGTAACGCAAACATGGTACTACAAACATGGTACACAAACATGGTACACATAGGTTCAAAGGTCCAGCGTCACGAGCATGAGGTCAGAGAACCAAAAATGGGATAGTTCTAGTTAATCACCTGCACAACATGTTCTACTGATACGTCAGAGTCTACATTTTTCTTTCGGATATTACCGGCTTGCACAATTTAACTTGTGAGCCAGCAATATTCTCAAGAAAAACTCGTCTGAGTGTGGTTCTCCGCATGACAACTAATCCAAGTCTTCACCTGAATAGTTTCTGCACCACAACCTAATAAGGCCAGGATGGGTTGGGGTTCTACGGCCAACTCAGCTTCTACAGTTCAATGAAAGCAATAATGACTTCGCTACGAAACATGCTAAACATATATTACCAACAAGGAACCTCCACTGAGCGGAAGGATTCTCACGTACGCCTGTACATGACTATACCCTCCACCTAATTCTTATGTGTACTTAATCCGGGTTAGGATTTGTCCATAATGTATCACTTGTAACAGAACCACACAAGTAACAGAACCAGAACCACACATGTAACAAAAAATGAAATGAAAAATATAGAAAATAGAATTAACCCTTCCTTTGGAAACAATAAAAAGATGGTCCCCAGTGAAGTCGCCATTTTTCTGTCGCGGGAAAAATCGTATCCTTTTTCGGGATGAGACACCTGATTCCTTCTTTGGGCTCGAGTGCTCAAAAAAATGATTTTTCTTTTGTTTCGACCAAACTTTTTATTGTTTCCAAAGTAGGAAAAGGAAAAAAGCTGCAATAACCTTAAAAGTGGGGGAGAGATCTTTGGGTAAGAGGGTTGGTTATACGAAGGGAAGGTATTAGCACCCAACGTATCTATAGTACTCTATAGGTTTCTTTGCTATGTTTTTCATTCCATGTTATTGAGAGGTTCTGTTGTGAGATAGGTGGGAAACTAAGGCGTTTGTTTGATTATGCTCGCAAAGATTGTCGCAATCTTCTGCATACATATCCCTTAGAGGGAATCAGAGCATCTGTAGCTCGGGTCTACGGGTGCTAAGGTGTGAGTAGTTTGAGGGAGAAGTTTTGCTCGCCAAGGATACGACCTTGTGCCTACGTATTCTCAAAGGGATGTTGAGAAAGTTAGAGCAATCGTAGTTCCCACTTATGCTAGTGGAAGCAAAGGATAAGAGACAAATGTCATCTAAATGTTCGATGTATCTAATCTATATCATCACATACATCTGTTTGATTTTTGTTTGAAAATCTTTTCATTATAAGCCCTGGGCCATGCCACTTATGGTGCTTAGAATGATAAAGATGTTTTTGTTTAACCATCCTTGTGGCAAAAACTTTCAATGAAGTCAGCCTTGTGACAAAAATTTTTGATTAATCAGCCAGCCTTGTGGCAAAAGTTTCAATGAAGTCAGCCTTGTGACAAAAACTTTGATTAATCAGCCAGTATGGTGGCAAAACGGTTTGATTCATTAGCCAGCCTTGTGGCAAAAAAGTTAAGTTGATTGATTGATTGATTGTTTGTGATGATATAGAAGAGATACTCCTATCATAGAGATGATAAATGTCTAACCTCCTAGGGTATTTGTTTTGGATATTGGGGATGCTTATAAGTAGCCCGTGGGTCCTTGTACGAAGCCCAAGAGGAGGCTATCCGAGGGTCCTTGCATTGTAAGCCCAAGAGGAGGCTATGGGAGGGACAATCGAGGGTCCTTGCATTGTAAGCCCAAGAGGAGGCTATGGGAGGGACAAGTCGTTTGTACGAAGCCCAAGAGGAGGCGTGGTATAGTTGGTTTGAGCTCTTAGAGCGATTTCACCGGGAAACCATACTCTATGTCCTAACCTAAACTAGGGAGATTCTTTGCACGAAGCCCAATAGGAGACTATGGGGAACCTAGTGTTGTACTAAGTTGAACAAGTATAACACAATCACAAACATGAACAAGTACGAACAAATATGAATAAGTACATGAACAGATATGAACAGTTATACATATATGACAAAGTGTGTGTATATAATGGAGTTTATGAAGGAAATATACCTGTAAGCATGATCCATTTGTATACACGGGGGCTTGGGACTTATACTCGGGGAGAGGCCCACTTGAGTTTATTCATAAGCTATGTAAACAAGTATTTACAAAAGGGCTCGGGACTTATACCTACATGGAGGCCCATGGTATTTTTGGGAAGATTTAAAGAAAACCTTCATTTTTGATTTGTTATTCGAGGTTAAAAATCAAATTGATCGAGGTATGTACAAAAAGGTGAATGTACAATGAAATACCTAATTTCATGTACGGGAATGGGAGTTATACCTATGTGGAGGCCCATGTTTTATTTTATAAAACATGGTTGATTGTTTTTGTTAAAAAGATGCGAGGTTTTGAAAACAGTTTGAAAGTTTTTGTTTTGAAAGAAGTTTTCTGTTTAAAGAAAAACTGTACAAAGAAAAAGGAAAGGAACTAATACTCTCTAATATTCGAGAGGCACATGTTTGAAAATCAATTGATCAATCCAAAAAAAGATTTAATCAATAGTTTCTTTTGAAAAGAAAAACCAAAAAGAAACGGTTTATCGTTTTGAAAAATTGTGATCGTTTGTTTTAAAACGGTTTGAATTTTGACAAAAGTCAACTTAATTAAGATAAAAAACAAATTTCATGCTTAATTAAGACCTAAATAATTAGGGTTTGATCACAAAATATTTACAAGTGATTAAGTTTAAAAAAATCAAATGAAAAACAATATTTAAAGTATTAAAAAACACTTAAAAACATGTCATTTTAAACTTAATTAAAAATGTATTAAATAAATATTTTTTTTGTGATTTTTTGAGTATTCATAAAATATATGTGTTAAATAAAAAGTGTGCAAAAAATGAAGCAAAAATGAATTGATTTGGTTAGTTAATTAATTGAATGAAGTTTTGTGAAAAACCAAAGAAAAAAGTGATAAAAAATAAGGGATGGGCCAGCCAAGGCTTGAACCCACGCCCTTTTGGTTTCAAGTCCAAAAGCTTACCAACTGAGCTGCGCGCGCAGCTTGTTATTAAGACACATTCAGTGAAATATATAACAAACAAATATTTGAATTTTGTTTTAAAACACGCGCCACTATTCATCATCATCATCATCGTTATTTCTGACACAGAGCCATGGCTATCCCAAGCTCATCCACGGCCAGATTCAAACTCCATCAAAACTCAATCATTTTTAACAAAGTAAAGATGCATCTTGCTCGAAATTTAACCACGAATTCAATTATGTAAACGATTAAAGCTAACAATCAGAGATGCTCATGAATTTTGGAAATCCCAAATTAAACCCTAACTGAACAAACTCAAAATTCTCGAGCCACAGTCAATTTTAATGCAAGTTATGGATTCAGTTAGCTTCGCAATGATCATGTGAACAATTCTATCTTCAAAGTTTATGCTAAATATGCATGAATCGTGATATTCAAAAACGCATAAAAACTTACCTTGGCTGGAATTTCCAGAACTCGAGAGAGTGCTTCCAGATGCAAACTTTTGATCCTATTAGCTTCCTTGAGTGTATTTGAGTGTGTTCCAACTCCTAACTTGCTTTGAAACTTGTTGAAACTCCATGACCAAATCAAAGTGCAGCTTGCTGATTTTTGAATGAGAGAGTTTGATTGGCACGATACCAGAAGCTATTTTATGGTTTAGATGATTTCTATATGATGTATATGAGGTGTTGGAAGTGGAAATTTGATGGATGCACGAGTGGATTTTGTTTTGGCAAGTTTTGGCTCACTTTGTGCATATATGGAGGTTGAAGAGTGATTATGTGATTTGGGTGTTTCTGAGAGGTGTGAATGGTTCAAACAACTTCCATATGATGTTTAGGAAGTGTTAGAAGCATCACTTTGCTTAAAACTTCAAAGGTTTGGAAATTGGTATTTCTCCCTCTTTGAAAACTCATGAAACTTACAACTTAAGAAAGAAAGAGAAAACCAATTCTTTGAGAGGTTTTGGTGTGCTCTTGAATGTGATTTCCATCTCTATTTATAGGCCAAGAAATATGGTGACAAGGCTTTGCAAGTTGGTTTTGCAATGATGGTTTTTGGCTTAAGAGATAAAGAGAATATTTGCATTAAATGCAAAATGGTTAAAACTTAAACCATGGTTAAAACTTGCCAAGCTTCTTATCTCTTTCCAATCTGTCTACAAACCAGAAATATCTTGCAATTATTGGTGGTTTATGTCATTGCTTGCATCACAAGGTGAAATGGTTCATAATTTTGGCAAAAATGGCTTGTAATTTCAAGTGAAATGCTCACTAATGGCAAAATTCAAAACCATAGCTATGCTCCATATTTTTCCATGCTCTTGGACATTTTGGAAAGCTCATATTACACACTTCAAAACCCTAGTTGAAAGTTTATTCAAGACCTTTAAGAAAATGGGTGAAAAAGATCCATGAACTTTGAAGAAAATGAGATTTTAAGTGAAATTTTCAAAAGATGCCAACTTTGAAGCTCCATATCTCTTAAATGGTTGATCTTTTGGAAAATCATCATATGTGACAAAGTTGTTTATTGGATCAAAATCTACAACTTTCATGTTGGAAGTTTTTTTTCAGTTTGTAGGTGAAATTTTGAGAAATTCCCTTCCAAAGTTTGGAAAAAACCATTGAAAAACACTTAGAATTTTTCTAAGTATGGAAAGTCAAACTTTTGACTTTTTGATTCTTGATTGATTTTCTTGATTTTTCTTGATCAAATGACTTCATATATCATATATTGATGATTCAAAACTTCAAAAGTCAAGGTTGACCAAAATTCCCCAAAAGTCATTGGTGATCTTGTACAGTTAACTTTTTTAGACGAATCGCGTTTCTGGAGATTTTAAATGAACCAAGCTATCCTCACTAAATGAATGGTATGAATGGATCATATTGAGTTATTGGAGGAACTTGAGCCATGGTTTAAATTATGGCACCATGTTCTGATTGAAAAGTCAGTTGTTCAGTGAATTAGGTCAAAAACCCTAACTGTCGACCTGATGAGATTGATGACTGTGGATCTTGAATTGAGATTCAATTCCCATTGGATGCTGTCATAGGGATTATTTGAGGATGATTGAAACCTTTGATTGACTTCCTGGGGATTTTTAGGGTTTCCCAAATGTGATCCCTGATTTCAGTCCCTGATAGTTTAAAACCCTATTCTGATGATTTGAAATTTCACTGTTGATCAATCCTTGTGTAGGAGATGTCTTGAGCCAATGGATTAGGTCAAAATGATGCACTTGGGGTCTTGAGGTCATGTCCCAAGTCATTAGGTCAAATCCTGAGCAAAAGTCAGGAGTATGCTATCTTCAGTCAAAACCCTAACTTGGTTGATTCAGAGCCTTTGAGCTTATTGAAATGAATCTCTGAGGACCAAATGTTGATTGTTGATGAAGATGATTCATTTGAGATGAAGGGGGAACAAAACCCTAATTGATTGTTGCTTGTACTGATGAGTGATTTCTTGATTAAACCCTGCTGAGTCACAAGTAGCAAACACAAGCTATGCAACTTGTTAGAGATGCAAATGATGCATATGCTATGATATGAGGTGGTATCTTAGGTAAAAAATTGGGGTATGACAATATACAACATACTTATACCATCGTCAAGTCTAATGAGTAACATCGTCAAATACTTATTTCATCATCATCATCAACATCATCATCATCATCAAAGTATGTTTATATACATTAGCATCAT